>NC_053119.1:34163716-34373676 GCF_010015445.1 Perca fluviatilis
AAAAATATGTATTAATTTAATGATTAAATAAGGTAATGTCTCCAAACTTACCTCAATTATTACTTGTCTCCTGCTAGTTATATTACAGCACTTACTTTTAAAAAATAAGTCAAATAAAAAATATTTTTGTTGCATCTCTTTCGGTGTTGTAATTTGTAGACGTCCCTAAGCTACTTTCGTCTTACAGCAGCAACAACAACAGCAGAGAGCAGAAGCCAGCAGGGCGCAAGTGTTATTTACATAAACTTCTGGTGTACTTACAAACTTTCCAATCCATCGTTTTATGAGTGCATAACCTATATATACTAGTTTAGACCTTTGGTATCATTTCGGCACTATTAGTGGGGTCATTTAAGAGATAAAAATGTGGGTCCATTAGCCCCGCGCTAAGTTATTCAGCGGCTAACGCTACTTTACGCTAACTCGTCCAATGTTAGACCCAGGGTGAAAAAGCTTCTGGGGGTGTTTGGCGCCGGAGGTCATGGTGCAAAGGACCCTAGGGTAAAAAATCCGAACCATCACTTTATCTGCTTTGAGGTGTCCATTGTCAGGTATTAATGGACGACGGGGACGGCGGGAACCGTGGAGTTTGCGCCGGATGGTTCACGCCTCGCCGTGTCCATTAATACCTGACAATGGACACCTCAAAGGGCATTAACTCTTACTTGTTTCTTCATGCCTTTATTACACATTAGAGCCACAGATGGTAAACGCTATCATTGAGGGAATGCACCAACTTGATAACGATTTGCTAAATAATAACAAATAATCATGAATACATAGGCACCAATATCATTCAGGTCCAGCAGTGAAACCATGCTAGTACTTACACTATGCTAGGAATATCCTATGCTAATAGGGATCCTTTTTAAATTACAACCTGCAGCAAAGGTAAAATGATGAGTCATTTTATTTGGCATGCGGCTAAGACAGGCATTTTTGTGTAGGAGATGTGGCAGTTAAAATGTAAAACATTCATAACAAATGTTTTCACTAAATCTGCACCTCAGTCTATTTCTGTTGGATATTGTGAGTAGCATATTGCTCAACACATCTGCAAATAACAAGAAGGAAGAAGGAGTCTTTCCGGGATATGTTATCCCAGAGGACTCCGGAGGCAGTTGCAGGGTACCGAAGGGCCCGAAGGGCTGCAGCCTCTGCCGCGAAAGAGGCAAAGCAGCGGGTGTGGGAGAAGTTCGGAGAAGACATGTTGAAGGACTTTTGGTCGGCACCAAGGCGCTTCTGGAAAACTGTTCGCCACAGGAGGGGTAAGTCGGGAACCATCCAAGCTGTATACAGTAAGGATGGGACTCTGTTGACCTCAACTGAGGAGGTAATAGGGCGGTGGAAGGAGCACTTTGAGGAACTCCTAAATCCAACTAATATACCCTCTATGGTAGAGGCAGAGCTGGACGATGATGGGGTATTGTCATCGATTTACCTGGTGGAGGTCACTGAGGTAGTGAAACAAATCCACAGTGGCAAAGGGGATTGATGAGATCTGTCCAGAAATGCTGAAAGCTCTGGGTGTGGAAGAGCTTTCTTGGATGACACGCCTCTTCAACATTGCGTGGAAGTCTGGGACAGTGCCAAAGGAGCGGCAGACCGGGGTGGTGGTTCCCCTGTTCAAAAAGGGGGACCAGAGGGTGTGTGCCAATTACAGGGGTATCACACTTCTCAGCCTCCCTGGTAAAGTCTACTCCAAGGTGCTGGAAAGGAGGGTTTGGCCGATAGTCGAACCTCGGGTTGAAGGGGAACAATGCGGATTCCGTCCTGGTCGTGGAACAACGGACCAGCTCTTCACTCTTGCAAGGATCCTGGAGGAAGCCTGGGAGTATGCCCATCCAGTCTACATGTGTTTTGTGAATCTGGAGAAGGCGTCCCCCGGGAGATACTGTGAGACGTGCTGCGGGAGTATGGGGTGAGGGGGTCCCTTCTCAGGGCCATCCAATCTCTGTATGACCACTGCGTCCGGGTTCTTGGCAGTAAGTCAGACTCATTTCAGGTGAGGATTGGCCTCCGCCAGGGCTGCGCTTTGCCACCATCCTGTTTGTAATATTTATGGACAGGACATCGAGGTGTAGTCGGGGTGGGGAGGAGTTGCAGTTCGGTGGGCTGGGGATCTCATCGCTGCTCTTTGCAGATGATGTAGTCCTGATGGCATCATCGGCTTGTGACCTTCAGCACTCGCTGGATCGGTTCACAGCCGAGTGTGAAGCGGATGGAATGAAGATCAGCACCTCTAAATCGGAGGCCATGGTTCTCAGCAGGAAACCGATGGAGTGCTTACTCCAGGTAGGGAATGAGTCCTTACCCCAAGTGAAGGAGTTCAAATACCTTGGGTTCTTGTTTGCGAGTGAGGGGGCAATGGAGCAGGAGATTGGTCAGCGAATCGGCGCATCTGTTTATCGCACCGTTGTAACGAAAAGAGAGCTGAGCGAGAAGGCAAAGTTCTCGATCTACCGGTCAGTTTTCGTTCCTACCCTCACCTATGGTCATGAAGGCTGGGTCATGACCGAAAAAACAAGATCCAGGGTACACGCTGGGTGAGAAGGGTACATAGGGTGAGAAGCTCAGTCATCCGTGAGGAGCTTGGAGTAGAGCCGCTGCTCCTTTGCGTCGAAAGGAGCCAGTTGAGGTGGTTCGGGCATTTGGTAAGGATGCCCCCTGGGCGCCTCCCTAGGGAGGTTTTCCAGGCATGTCCAGCTGGGAGGAAGCCTTGGGAAAGACCCAGGACTAGGTGGAGGGATTATATATCCAACCTGGCCTGGGAAAGCCTCGAGATCCCCCAGTCAGAGCTGGTTAATGTGGCTCGGGAAAGGGAACTTTGGGGTCCCCTGCTAGAGCTCTTTTTTTCTAAAAATTCAGATTTTATACTCAGAACTCAAATAACATTTTTCACGTGGCCCTAATCCTCTTCTGTATAACCCTAACAAAGTATTTTTGTTACTTAAACTTAACTAGTTCCTTTTCAAAACGCTAACTACGTCTCGCACAGTCACGTGTTACAGTCACGGGTTACGTTACGGTCACGTGTTATGGTCATGTGTTATGGTCATGTGTTATGGTCATGTGTTTAAAACAGCCACCGTGCGGCCATTTCACGACGTTAAATAGAACGGCCATACAGTATGTTTTTTTGGAAGTCATTGGCAATCAACCTAGTGTGTCGTTTAGGTATGAGGACGTGTTGAGGAAAATTTAGAATATATAATGGGGAGTCCACCTGTGTCCGAAATGACTTATCTCATTATGACTTGAAACGTTTCATGTTATAAGAATATAAGTTATCACGTTATAACGTAAAACGTTTTATGTAATAACAAAGGTTATCACGTTTTAACATGAAACATTTCATATTGTACAATAACCCTTTCTTGTTTTAGTTTGTATGCCGTAATAACTTGAAAATATCTTGTTATAACATGAAAAACATAACCCATAACAATAACAATAAACTTTTCACATTATACCGTGGTAGTGATCAGATTCTCTTTTTCTGGTGTGGCAGTAATATGCTGCTATACTTTTCCCCTAACTCCCTTTCTAAAAAAGAGCACTCTTAGGTTATTATTCTGTAAAATTCACCATCAACTGCACTGGCTGAAATGGTTGAAGCATTTTTCATGGATAGACCCTTTAATGGTCTTCTATTAAACGTCTAGAAATATGAAGAAGGAAAAAAAGATGTCTAACAAAGACTGAAACTCCATTCTATTTCTCAGTCAATAGAATTCATGGGACCATATTTGCCTTCACCTTGACAGCATATACATATAAAAAAACCTTTCCTTTCGGTCTCTCTCCTCTGTCTCTTCCTATCTCTGTTCTGCTTCCACTTTGTAGCTCAGGATGTTTGATCTGAATGGAGATGGGAAGTTGGGCCTGTCAGAGATGGCAAGGTAATGTGCAATTTTACTTTCCTCTGTTCACTATATAAATGCTGAAACACATTGCCTGTTGATGTTCATTCACCATCTAACTATTGTGTCTGCCAATCTCCCACAGGCTTCTCCCTGTTCAGGAGAATTTCTTACTCAAATTCCAGGTAAAAATAAATGGCTACATTAATATACACAATTAATGTCACTGAACTACTTAACGTGATGTAGCCACTATGTTTGAATATTTATAAAAGACTTTTGTCTTACTGTGACTTCTGAAATTTGTAGTCTGATAAGTCAAAGTTAAACCTTGTTTTTACAGGGTGTCAAGTTGACCACTGAGCAGTTCAATGCCATTTTTGCATTCTATGACAAGGTAGGTGACATTTTATTCAAGGTGGCAATAAATATAATTGTTGTCTGCTTTCCACACACTCTCAAACAAACAGCTGAAGTCTGGCCCCACTTTTGGGTTAAGTTCTCTTCCACTAGCATTTTGGCACAGACGGTTTTATTCATCTGCCATACTGAAAACTGGGGTGCTCCTGGGAAATCAATCAATTCAATCAATTTTATTTATTTATAGTATCAAATCATAACATAGGTTATCTCGAGACACTTTACAGATAGAGTAGGTCTAGACCACACTCTATAATTTACAAAGCCCCAACAATTACCATAAGTCCCTCAAGAGCAAGCAGTGCGACAGTGGCGAGGAAAAACTCCCTCTAAATCCTGTCTATATACAGTATTCTCAGCTAAATTTGTATTTACCACAATGCTCGACGGTTACATTTGAATTCTTCATCATTGATAATCAATCAGAAACCATTAACAAATGTTATTTACTACATCCCCCATGTCTTATTCATGGGGGAACTATTAAAAGATCATGGGAGCTAGTGTTCAATGTTTTACCTTTTATTCAAATAATAAGTTATGTTAGTGGATATAAAGTTAATTGAGCTGAGGCTAGTGGAATAGATGCTATCTTAAAAAAGGGGTGGGACCTATGGGTGGGACAGGTAGGTCTGTGTCTGTAGACTGTACTGTAAAAGTTAATATGCTACATGGTGAGAGAACTTGAGGAATGTATATTTATACTGTAAAAGAAGAACAAATTGCTACACCCCTAGAAAAAATACTCTAGACTTGAGTCAAGTTGTCTGGATGACTCAGCACTATTTGTTTTGGAGTTTCCCTTTAAAAACATAAATGTAAATTCCTTGTTTTGTGTCGAGGGCACTCCCTAACTACCTAGGGAAATGCAAACGGAAATGAGTTAGGCTTGGCACACCAATACCTTTGTAAACAGCTCAGGGTTGTTGAGCTGTGGTTCAGTTAATGGCCACATTTTCCACATTAGTAGTGGATTGGTGGGGAGAGACTATAGAGTGAGAGTTGCACATCTGTTAAATAATTTTTCTTGTTCATGATATCTTATGAGTTTTTGTCAGCCTGAGGGGCCAGCTATACTGTAATCTAGGTAGCTATGAGGCTGACTCAATCTTAGAGGAAATAAACAACTCAATTTGATGTGGCATAGCACCAGTGCTCCAGTTAGCTCTGTTGTTAGCTCAGTTCTTATGTGCTAAATGCTTCTGTATAGTGCTGTTGTTAGTTAGTGATATACAACATTTTAATTGAAATTTTAAAATAAATCTACTCTCTAATACTGTTTTTGTACCAGTGATGTAGCCACTACATGACACATTTGCTGTCTTAAACAGTAATTATGTGTGGCAAATATGCATAATACAACCATCTTTTGAGAATGTAGCGTGTTCACAGTACCAAGTTGACTAAAGTCCAGGATGGATACTACAATTGCTTGATTTTTGAGTGAAAAAACATACATCATCTGTATTTGTAAAGTTTCTATTTGTTCAAAATTATACCTTGCATTTAGCACTGTCAACATTATTACTGAATTATTGAATATTGTAGAATATTTGCTATTAAATTGGGACACAACGTCAGTCTTTAGACCGTTGGAAGGAGGCGATTTGGAGTGTCCAGTGGTAGGGGAGAGGTTTGTTTTTGGTATGTGAATAGAGACAGGTGGTTTGAATTAAATATCTTTTAGAGGAGAGAAATAACTAATTAAATCTTAATAATAAGGAGAAGAATTTTAATAATTGACACTTGAATATTCTGTTTTTGATAACAATTGATAATTTGATAACAATAAAATAATCTGACACTATAGTTCCATGGCTACACAACCTATACAAAACATCACTGGCACAAGGACCACATTTTACTACACTGTACTTTTATCTGCCAAAGAAGGCCATGTTATATGGTTGAAAGCTCCAGACAAATTTCAATAAGTTCATATTCTAGAACTTTTAGTACAACTAGTATCCAAGGTCAATAATGAGCCTTTAAGCTCTGTATTTCTTGCCACTGTGTAGGCCTTAGTTAACAGGGCAGGCCTTCATAGCAGTGGCTGGGTAGTTGCTTGCATGTTCATGTCTCAGGGTTGGACTAAAGACAAGCACTCGCTCCAGCTCACTTGCAGAGGACAGGGTTGAATGTTCAATTATAGATGAGCCACTGTGGTCCATTCATGTAGACCAGTGTTTCTCAAATGGGGGTCCGGATTCTAAACATTTGAAGTAACATTTAAGTGTGTTTCAGTTACAAGCTTGTTAAGTAAATCAGACACTAATTGTGCAGAGCTGTAATTTAGCTCTTTATATAGCCTTTTTTTCTACCAAAAATGCTTTGCACTCGTCAGGGGGTACTTGGCTAAAAAATATTTCAAAGGTGGGTACATTATTGAACCACTGATTTAGACTATCTCTGCGAATGGAGCACTACCATTATGGGTGTAATTAGTTTCATAATTTTGTTATGAGCTCAGCCCCTGCAGCTGAAACACAGTCAGCTGCTGTCACTTGTGCTGAGTGATCGTAAGAAGGGCAGAGTGTGGCCGGTCAGCTGAACGTGAACATGGCTCATAGGGCCACAGTCCCAAACTGTGCGAGGTCTTGAACATATCTGACACGCAAGATGGCACGCAACTTAGACAGACCAGTTGATACCTGATGTTGCTCTGCCTTCCCATAACGCTGAAGAGCGCGGGACTTTCATCCTTAAAGTGAAAATAAAATAGAATTACACTTTATTCCCAAGATCTGGGAAACTTCAGTCTAGCTTTGTAGATATCAAAGAGCAGCTCCCAAAGTAAAAAATAAGATTGGCAAGCCACCGAGCTCTGAAGTCATCTTGAGACCGAGCCTAGATGAACAGAACATGGTTTTGTTCCACTTGCCAAGGGAACATTTCCAACAATTTGGATTTATTTTTTGGCCCCAAACTCTAAACACTACTGTGAGACATAACTAATTAATTAGCAAAGTGGCTCCATATTGACTCTACAGCTAACCCCCTTTACATAGTTGTGAATGGGAAGTCTTTTTTTAAATCATCATTCATTAATGGCCATTTGGCTGGTGCATTTATGATGGTTGCCATAAAATATTGAATGACGTTGAGCAGCATAGCAGGGCTCAAAAATCTAAAGGCTCAGAATCTAAATATAGCTGGTGCACACTGTATAGGAAGGAATGCAGGAATCTTTGATGAAAACTAGGAAAACCATGTGCAGCTACATAATGTTGAGCTGTAGTTTAAATCGCTGCACTTTAATTATGTTTTGAAGTCTGCTCGCTGTCTACAGACCAGTCCAATGATCCTGTCCTCAAGACCATTCCTTTCTGAATGTTTAGAGATGAAAATAAAATTTGTGGTGGGTTTCTGTCAACTTCTTTCAGGATGGGAATGGCTACATTGATGAGCAGGAGTTGGATGCCCTGCTACGAGACCTTTACCAGACAAACAAGAAGGTGAGATGGGGGCTTTGGTGAAGGTTCACAGGCATTTTGTATGCAAGTACATTCTGTGGCCCTGTGGCATACTGTAAACATGATGCACTTTTGTGAGCTTAGACCTGGCTTGTGACTTTTTGCACTGATACAATTTCTCTCTGATCATTTTTGCTCCTCTCAGTTGTTCACACACTGAGCATTCTGTTTAATATTTCCGTGTTTCAGAACAGAAACAAACAAAACAGAAATACACAACAATGACAGAATCCAAAAATCAAGTCACGTAATATCTTCGCATCGCTTCAAGTTAGCCTCGTTCTGTGTTGTTAGCATGGTAACTAACACAGGCTTTCCAAAGAGGGCTTCAGTGCAATTGTAGCACAATAAATTCCACTTGTTTTTATTGAGGTCCTTAACAAATACTAAATTTATAATAATATAAAAAACATTATTAATATTAGAAAAATACATAGAAATGTAAGAATTAAATAACATTTTAATTATATTTTTCTATTTATAATACTGTACTATGTGCTCTACACTTCATTACAATAACAATGCTGCTTATTTAATATATCTTATACAGTACATCTATAAGGATCATTGCCTTCTTTTGTCTACCTCTCAGTCCCTCCAGAAAAACACGATTATGCGATCGCATAATTCAATGCATAATCAGCCAAAGTCCACATATTTATGCATTTTTTCAAATACGCCGCACTTTCGCCGCATAAATTGCCAATTTCCGCGCAAAATATGCGGGGCTTGCATGATTTCATAATGCCCGCATTTTCGTTGCAAAAAAAGTAACATATATCGTAGCAGAAAGTTGAAAAATTTTGCGTTTACTTCACACAAGAGCAGCCATTTTCCCCTGTTGCCATGGGAACGTTATGAAGTGACGTAATTACGTGACGTGAACATCATCAAAAAGCAGGGGAATCACTTTTTTTTCTTTTTCATCAAACCGCAGTTTTTGCAAGTTCCCGCAATTTCATCGCATAAAATTGCATAAATATCCCACATATTCCATTGCATTTTTTAAGAAAACGTGCCGCATAATCATGGATTTTTGCCCGCAACAATCACAAAAAAACTCCGTCTGAAATCATGCACTCATTTTCAAAAGTTTCAAAAATCACTACGAATGTTGTGTGGTAAATATGCCCCCTGTTACCAGTGTAAACTGGTGTTGTTCTGTAACAGAAAGCTTTTATTGACAAATAATCTGATCACCCAGGACAATACTGGTTAATTTTAGCATTAGTATCTTTATCTTGATTACTGTCACTAGTTGGCCCCTTCAGTTTTACTGACTCTATAGCATAACCCCCATTCTGTTGTTCAGGATGTGGACGTGAAGAACCTGACGGGCTACAAGCAGAGCATCATGACCCTGTCTGACGGAGGGAAGCTCTACCGTGGCGAGCTGGAAATTGTCCTCTGCAAGGAGCCAAATGTGTGACTCGTCCTCCTCTCTTGTTGTGTATCCTCATTTTTTCTGCCTGCCCTACCCTGCACTCCTGAGACCACACCCACATCCAGCTGCCTGGCCAAATAGACCAGGTGCATGTGCCAGACACTCCCTACATCATTTCCCCAACCCCCCCAATTCCCCCCCCTTCCTCCCTCAATCCTAACTCTTCTGCCATCTGGCCTCTCAACCCTAACCATGACCTGACTGAAATATCTTCAGTAGCTTCCCACCTTCTCAACTCTGTCCCATGTCCTTTGCCATTTCTGACCTCATAAACGTCCCTGCAATCCATGCTGTGCCTGACTTGCAACTCCTGACCGAAAGCCCAATTTTCCCACAGAAATTCCCTTTTCACCTGTTGATAACCTCCGAACCCTGTCCCCGGCTTCATTGACCTCTCCATTCCTAGCTCTTTCAACTTTGCATTAGATACAATACAGCATATAGTCATATACAGTAAAACTGCAGACAGCTGTTTGAATTGATCTAATTTATAATCTGTGATGGAACTGATATTGATTTTGCTGCCTCCGTTTGTCCTGAAACCCTCTTGTTCCATTGCCATGATATGATTTTCGTTTCCAATGTTTGTTTTTGGCTGAGACTGTCAATTGAAAATATTAATAAAATGTCTTAAGATAAAATCAGTTTTTACATTGTATGAACATGATTCCATTAACTGCCAGTGGCGTCTGTGCCTTGATGGAAAGGATTACCTCCTGGACTTCCTTGTGTCTGACAGTCTGAATATTTAGAGCCATGCAATACTGTGTCATTCTCTCAAAGTTACATTTCCTGATTACTTTCTGTTGTGCTGTCCTTCTGCATACCAACTTGATTATGTTATCAAGGCCTCCTAGCTTTAAACTGTTCCCTCGTCTTTAATACACTAACGAGAGCGTAAAAAGGATTAACGATGGATTTCATCACAACAAGAGAAAGATCTTTACTGTAGAAAAACACAAAAATTGGACTCTAATGTTGATGCTTGTTGTCTGTAGCGAGTAACTTAACACCAGCAACTACAACTTCTAATGCTTTCCCTTGTATTGAATTGTGAATGAATTGCTAAGTGTGCATTGGAATCGAGAAGATGATAGAAGTAATGGCTGTTTCGCTGAAGCGCTGACTCGGACAGCTTTATTTGCAGCATGATGTCTTTCTCCCAGTTGCATAATGAAAATGACGAAACAAGTGAAAAAAACAAGTAGAGTGATATTGCTGAGTCTGCACTACAAGGCATTGCTGCTGTTTTCCCCACCGTGTGAATGAAATGAGGCAGCATAACAAAACACTTCACCCCTCCCTCTGAGTTGCTGAAACAAACCTGAACTGCTGCATTAAGCAAAAGCTGACCTGAAGTTCCAGTTAACATACATTTACATTAAGCTCCTGCCACTCAGTTGGTCTCTGGTAGGTGAATTTAATTAAAGGGCATCAGGCTTAAACGTTCACAAACTTAATTGTTCATAAGATGAAACACTTAAGCTTTAATCAATCAATACATTTTTATTTGTCACATGAAATTAAACAAGGTAAAATTCCAGCGAAATGTAATCCCATAAGCTCCTTTGGCTTGTCCATGATTCATCAAAAAGCAGAATGTAGCCGTCAAATCGACACAGAAAAAGAGTCATCCGGTTGAATGGCACCGGCACTCCAGCCAAGACTCGGCGAAAGGACACCACCGCTCCCGACATCCCACTGGAAACTGACGCCTCATCCAGTTTACCGTCCGACGCCGGCACATTGGCTATCAGGATGCCCAACAGAGAAATGGCAGTCTGTGTTCAGTTCCTCCACGTAGTCGAGATCGTAGCCATAGGTCCACTCTTAGCTGACAGCCATCTTCACCTTTTCCTCTCTGTTTATACTCTAAATAGGCTCAAATATGGAACTTCATTTAATTAACAATTTAAATTGAAATGCAAATTGGTAACATTTTTAAACTTTTGAGACTCATAAATATAAAGTAAATCTAAAAGGGAGGTCTGACATCATCCAAAAAGAAAAACCATGGTGTGTGTCATAAGCTTTAAATATCAATAGTCACATGAATGCAGCAATACAATACAACTACAAAACTTAACTTTAACAATGATCTAAACTGACAACCAAGATAATTTGGCTAAAATTCAATTGGTGCACTGGAAGCCTCCATCTTATGCAGTTGAATCCAGGGGTGGAGGTATTCCCTGCTCTTGAGCTGAGATGTTACTCCTGACATAGTAGGACAGGACATGATATTTCTCGGAAAACCCCTGTAATTGAGTTGACGTGCTTTTAAAGCCATCTGAATAATACAGCAAGCACACAAGCTCCCATCTGAATGTGGAGCTGGTGCAAACCCACATCAATTAATCAGAAGCGTTCAAATCTTTATATGACATGCAGCTGCTTGAGGAAAATGTGCACATCACTGAAATTGCTATAAGAATTTAGGTGATAAGAAGACCTTTGTATTAATATGTAAGTGAGACTGTAACTTGTGCTGAACACAGTGGACACAAGTGACATTTGCAGGAAAATGTAGCACAAACGGAGAAGACAAAAAGTCGGTAAGCTGCCTAAATAAAGTCAACTACGCAGAAACATATCTTTTCTGTCTGCCAACATTAGCCACCTTAAGCTAATCATACAAGCAAGTAAGGCTGCAAGAGCAAAACCCTGAATTGTTGTAATTAAGCAAGGCTATGTTTTACGTTAGTGGCGAATTCTGTACAGCCTAATGGAAAATGTATGCCAAAACATAATGTAACAGCAGTACAAAAGAGTCATAAAGTAACAATGACTAAATTATGGCAGTTACACAGCATCAATCTCATGTTTGCTAACTTAAGCTAACATTAGCTAGCCTACCCTAAGTTATTGGTACTGTAACAGCTATACTCCACTCTAAAAACTTTTGAGTGTATTGAGTTGAGCCAGGGAGCATTTTATTAGTTATGAAAAAGATTTTAATCACAAGAATGAGATTTCTGTCAGAAGTTATTTAGTCTCACTTTAAAGCACAATTAATATGCAATAGATTTAAGAATTGCTGTTTTGAATGCTATTAAAATCCATAGCTATAAGAATTATATCATGCTATTCTTGTGTACTATACAGTGCCTGTTCAAAATGTGCCTGTTTGGAACGATTACTTGGCCTGTGGTATTGCTGCTTGAAGCTATCTCCAGAACCATTGTACCCAAAATTACTTACAGAAGGACCCCAAAGCACTTAGCAACCACACTGTAGTCTACTACTGACTTAATGTGTACTCCTACTTTAGAGAAAAACATTGTACTACCCCATTTACCTGACAGACATGGCAGATTCAGAATTTACTCACAAAATATCAAAATTAAAATGTGGAGTAATCACAGACTTTTGCCTTATGGACTGATGGCGGGCGCCACCACTCAGCAAATATCTGCGTTGATCAACCACCAGAACCGGACCGAGTACAGAGACGGACTCACAGAGACGGATTTGGCTCCGGAATGTGAGAGTGTGTGTGTGTGTGTGTGTGTGTGTGTGCGTAACCCTGCACACAATTATTTTCATGTGTGCAATTTCATCTCAGCCCTGCTAAAAATAAAAATAATATAAAAAAACATATGTATTTTTTTAAATCAATTTTGGTTCTTCAAGTGAGAGTTTGTGAACTTGTCTGTTAGTGACAGAGGACAAACAATTACAGGTTCAAAGGGCTTGAAACAGGTTTGATATCCTGTGTCGTAGCAAACATAGGCACCGATTTATGTTTTCCTCCACGGGTGCAAACATTTTTTGCATTTCAGAACCTTAGGAAATAGACAGTGGCCGACACGAACATATACTCCTATTAACTCGATAAAGCCGTAAAGTAGGCTATCTGATAACACGTAACCGCGATTTGGGAAATAAAGAATCAATGCCACCGTCTCCACTTAGCACAAACTGCAATGTTTAATTTTAAATTAATGTAGCCTACTGGCAGTCTGGCAAACGTGAGTGCTCAGTATTTTCTGTGGGTGCTCGAGCGCCGGAGCCCACGCTATCGGTGCATATGGTAGCAAATGCTGTGCACCTCTAACCCAGTCAAGGAAAGGGTTAACAGAAACATAGTTTTGGCCAATCAGAGGTGGTTGTGCCAGACTCCCGTCTTTGGCAAAGTCTGTCAGAGGGAGAGCAGTAGTGTGGTTGTGAAGTTTAATGTTGGTAGTCCCCAGAGAAGACGTTGGTAATTTCATTGTGCAGATTAGAACCCAAATTAAAACATAAGCAACTAAATTTGCTGAATGTTAGAACATTGTGACTTATAAAGTGTCAGGTTTAGTTAAAAACATTAACTGACGTTGTTCAGTAGCTAACTCAGAGATTATCGGCTAATGAAATTACTGAAAAAAACACTTTTTGCAAGGCACTGCATCCTTGTCACATTCTCATTAGGGGCTGAGCCCCCCTAAAGGTCTGATCCTAGAATCGCCCCTGGCCCTCAGCCTATTTTTCACACACTTGAAGATGCTCTGTTAAGTCTTCAACCTACTGGTGAGTCGCTTCACCCCTGATGGCAGCACATTTCTCCCTCTCAATGCACGCATGCACGACTATCTCTCTGTGTCTGACAAAGAAAGATCTTTAATCACTTTTGCTGGGTAGAAAACTATAGAGAAGATGACTCAGCTGTTTCAAATGGAAGCGCTTTAAAAAAAATCTTAAGGGAGTGGGTGCATTGGTGTGGGAATAATTTCTTACAACTTCACATTATTTAAAGAAGGAGCTGCTGATAGAGTTTGGAAAGGAGGCAGATCTAATTTAAATATTTTGCTGAAGATGCAGTCATTGAGAGATTGGACAAATGTGCCATGCTTGATAAGTCTCTTTTTTTAGACAATATTGTGTCAGTTATCCAGGAAAAAAGAAACCATCTCCACATGTTACTTACCTTAACTGTTATATTACACTCACTTCTCAAGATACTTTTGCTGCTGCAGTCCGCAGATCACTTATAAATAATTCTCACTTGCTCCAGATAACCAACAATGTCCTGCATGGGATTACAGGAAGAGTCTCAACTCAAGGCACTGCAGAAGGCAAGAAGCATCTTCAATCCCTGAATGCAGCAAAGCACTCCCTTCTGCTACCATCTGGGAGTAGACTTTACAATCACACTGATCTCAAACAGATGCAGGATGAACTCTGTTCTTTAGCTATACATCTGCTCAAAAGAGAAAATGACTAAAACTACATACTATACTATTATTCAACAAAATAAGTATGTATTTGTTATTACAATTGGTATGTATTTGTAAAAATGTGTATGCATTTGTTGTTTTGTCTTATTTGACGAAATAAGTATGTAAAAAAGTATTTATTTGTTATTACTTACATCTTCTTTTTACATAAAGGGCAAATCTGAAGTTTATGTTTATGTTGAAGATTTGATTACTGTAAATGGTTTTTGTCATAAATGTTCCCTCCTTTGCTGCCCACAGATTTATGTTTTATAATGTACTTTAATACACAGCATATTATACTGACAATAGGAAACAACATCAATAAAAATGCAATTTAAGAAAATTAGCTAGTATTATGCTGCATTATACTGTAGGGGTTGAGGCTATTATAAAATCTCATCCTCTCATTTTTAAAACTTGTTTTTAGTTCCATGGCTCTAGGGATCGCAGTGTCAGTCGGGCGGCCCACTACTTTGATCCAGGCAAAAATATCTCAACAACTATTGGATGGATTGCCATTGCCAAATTAGTTGCAGACATTCAAGGTTCCCAGAGGATGAATCCTAATGACTCTATTGATTTTGTGGCTTTTCCTCTAGCGCCACCAGCAGATTGACTTTTGTGGTTTTGAGTGAAATGTTTCGACAAATGTAGAAAAGTCTATTCTCCTCTATTCATTTGATGACCCACATGATGAATGTTTTCCTTTCGAACTCAACGGTGGGGACACTAAATCTGCACTTGAACATAGACTTGAGATGTTGTCTAGCTTAGATAACAACATGACAATAACACCAAAGGACACAAATTCTACGACCAACAGCCATGTTGAGAATTACCGTTATTCCTGTAGACAGAATAGTTCAGTTTAGTACTTGTGAGCAAGAATTACTAGAAACTAGATGCTAACTATTGAATTTGCCAGAGCAAGACAGATAATAGTGCAGATGAGTGGACAACATACAACAAACACATTTAAGAAAAAGAAATCTTGTATTGGAGCATCACACCCGTTTTTAGAATATGCATTATAGTAGTGAAACAAAGCCAGACCTTCCTCTGCAGTCCTGCAAAGGAAGGTCTTGGTATTTCATACTGGTTTATTGGCATTTCTTTAAACCAATCACAGTCATCTTGGGCAGCGCTAGATTCTGCTGATATGGTTTTTACCGATTTGCACTATTTTCTGTTCTGTTCTGGCAGACTGAATTTTCCTCGGGACATTAAAATAATATTAAATCCAAACTCGTGTTCAGGCTTCCACATGATGGGGTTTTTGTAAACATTATCTACACGAGCAAACTCAATAAGTGAATAGCTGAGTAGACCGAATAACCAAGTGATACTTTGATACTTGTGCATGTAAACACAGTTAATCATACATCTAGCCCACTGTGATAAACCGATGTGATAAAGACTCGAGGCAGAGTACTACGCTGTGTAGAAGAAAGAGTGGATAACGGCCATGATTTATTCATTGATGAAAGGAACCCTGGTATTTTATTTATGATATCTTTAAATATAGCTCATGTGAATTAAATAAGTGATTGAAAATGGATGTTCCAACCTAGATTCGTGTGTATCCCACACACTGCACACTGAACCCAGGCATATGCACACACATAGACAAACATACATCACAGCACACATTCACAAACAAATACAAGTGGATAAAGGTACACACTCTGTTCTTTAGTGTTGCTCCTGACTGACAACTTTTTCACTCTTGGCTGTAGCACTGTAACGCAAAATCAAACTCATACTGCAGCTGAATTAACTGCTACTGAAAAATAACCAACAACATTCAACGATCTGTAATAACTCATCAGGTTATTGTGATTAAATGCAGAATTATCAGGAATAAAGGGTCAAACATTTGGTCTGGGGGATTCAAATTATTATATATAGGTTGGCCAAATGACATACTTACATATCACTAGAACAAATGTCTCTCCCAACTTATTCTCACTTCAACAAGTAGTTGAGTTGACATGACTCTCTGACACACGCATACTTAGCTTTTTTTAATGGTTGTGTCAAACAAATACAATGTAAAGGAATATGTTTGACATTTTGGGAAATATGCTTATTTCCGTTCCTTCTGGGAATAAGAAGAAAAGATCGATATCACTCATATGTATTAAGCCTGGACATGCTTAGCTTATTTTAGCTTAGCATAACGACTCGTGATAGGGGGGAAACACCTTGCATGGTTTCAAAAGGTCAAATAAATCAGATTACCAGCATGTGCAAGTGTAAAGAATACAACAGGTTGTGGTTATGCAGGGGGTTATGACTTTTTCCTGGCTGGGTGCCTTCCTCTAGTCTTTATGCAAAGCTAAACTCTCAAACCTGCAATAACCGACTTTTGGTCACTTGGGGGCAGTGGTGAACAACATTGACATATCACCTTTTAAGTTGATACAGTATGGCAAACTTATCAGCAAACAGCTGCTTATTTACACATCCAGATGTTACAGAGAAATGTTATAATGTACAAACAAATCAAAAGAAGTTGGTTTATGTGTAAAACATAAATAAAAACAGAATACAATTATTTGCAAATCCTTTTCAACCTATATTCAATTGAAGACACTACAAAGACAAGATATTTACAACAAACCAGTGGGTGCTCCGTGGTTTGTTGACGGTGTCGGCAGGCGAAGACAGTGGAAGGAGAGGAAGCAAAAGCGGGAATGCCGGTCCGGCCTCCTAGCGAGACTGAGGAAAGACACACAAGCCTCCTCTTCCGACTATGTTCCTCACCAACGCAAGATCCTTGGTCAACAAAATGGATGAGTTGAATCTACTCACGAAAGAAATCGCTACGTCCATGACTGCTGCGTTTCAATAGTATCAGAGACCTGGCTTCACCAGCGGATTCCTGATGCAGCCGTGCAGCTAGCTGGGCACACTATGTACCGCTATGACCGAAACAAAGACTGTGGTAAGAACAGAGGTGGTGGTCTGTGTATTTATGTGCACGACAAATGGTCTAGAGATAACTTAACCATACATGAACACCATTTCTGTTAAATGCTGTCCATTTTTCTTGCCCAGAGAGCTAACAGTAGTGCTAATCACGGCTGTGTACATACCACCCGATGCTAACGTTAGCACAACTCTCTTGCTGTCGTCCAACAGTAGGCTATTAACAAACTGCAGAAGTCTCACCCTGACGGCATACACATTATTGCGGGTGATTTTAATTAGGCAAACTTAAAATCTATCCTGCCTAAATTTTATCAGCATGTAAAGTGTCCGACCAGAGGACACAGCTTCCACACTAAGGCCACTCAGAGCACCTCTCTCTGCTCCTCACCCCTGCATATAAACCTCATAAGAAGCACAATCCCACTGAAAAAGACGATCACCACCTGGCCAGAGGATGCACTTCCTCAGCTAAAAGATTGTTTCACACACACCAATTGGAGTGTTTTTGAACATCAGGACCTGGCGCTATACACAGAGGCTGTACTAGGAGGGAATGTCACGGTGGACAAATGCATCTGGGTCTTCCCCAATCAGAAGCCCTGGATGACCAGCCAAGTCAAGACACTACTCAAAAATCGCAATACCGCCTTCAGGTCAGGAAACAAAGTACTATACAGCTCTGCCAGAGCTGACCTGAAGAGAGGAATCAGGAAAGCCAAGGCCGACTACAGGAGAAAATTAGAAAGCCACCTCTCCAATAACAACCCTCGGCAGGTATGGCAGGGCATCCAGCAGATCACCAACTTCAGAGGACAGACCAGCGCAGTTGTGGACTCAAGCATCGCACTGGTGAAAAAGCCCAACAGTCACCCCACCCCAACAGTCTGCAGTCACACCACCTCAGCCCCAACCAGCTCCCAGATCCCAACCACTGACTGTGCAGGCACAGGATGTGAAAGAGATGCTCAGCAGGTTGAACCCCAGGAAAGCAGCAGGACCCGACGGTGGTCTTGGGAACATACTCAGGGCCTGTGCTGACCAGCTTTCACATGTCTTCACCAACATCTTCAACCTCTCCCTGACACAGGCTACCATCCCAGCCTGTCTGAAGTCGGCCACCATCATCCCTGTACCCAAAAAAATCTAATACGGCCAGCCTCAGTGACTACCGCTAAGTGGAACTAACACTCATCATCACCAAGTGCCTGGAACGGCTGGTCTTGGGTCACATCAAAGACTGCCTTCCTCCCTTCGTCACCCCCACCAACTCGCTTACAGAGCAAATATATCGACTGAGGATGCCATAGCCATCACCCTTACAGACTGCGCTGAGCCACCTGGAGCACAGAGAGAGCTATGTCAGGATGCTCTTCATTGACTACAGCTCAGCCTTCAACACAATCATCCCCAAAATCCTGGTCAGCAAACTGTCTGATCCCACTCACCTGCTCCTGGATCAAGGACTTTCTCACTAACAGACCCCAGACAGAAAAACTCGGACCCAACCTCTCCTCCATCCGATCATTGAGCATGGGCTCCCCACAAGGGTGTGTGCTGAGCCCACTGCTCTACACCCTCTACACCGCCGACTGCAGACCCGTCCACACCAGCAACACCATATTGAAGTTTGCAGACGACATGATGGTGGTGGGGCTGATCTCTGAGGGAGACGAGTCAGCCTACAGAGACGAGGTCCTGGAATTGTCTAAGTGGTGCTTGACTAACAACCTGGCTCTGAACACAGCAAAGACCAAGGAGATCATTCTGGACTTCAGAAAGCACAGGGCAGAGCTGCACCCCCTCTACATCAACCGAGAGTGTGTAGAGAGGGTCCACACCTTCACCTTCCAGGGCACCATGATCTCTGCTGACCTCTCCTGGATGGCAAACACCACAGCTGTCATCAAAAAGGCACAGCAACGCCTGCAATTCCTGAGAGTGCTCAGGAAGAACAACGTTGGCAAGGAACTGGCAGTGACCTTCTACTGCTCCACCGTTGAGACCATTCTGACGTACTGCATCATGGTGCGGTTCTCCCGCTGCACTGAGGCAGAACGGAAGAAGCTCCACAGAGTGGTCAACATCGCACAGAGAATCATCGGCTGCACCCTCCCCTCCCTGAAGGACATCCATTCATCCCGCTGCCTCAGCAGAGCTAAGGCAATGATCAAAGACTGCTCCCATCCTGGCTACCCAATGTTTGACATGCTGCCCTCTGGAAGACACTACAGGTCAATAAGGACCAGGACAAATAGACTCAGGAACAGCTTCTTTCCACAAGCCATTACCACGCTAACACACTCACTCACTAGCACCCCCCCCCCCCAACACCCGCACACACATTCACACCTTCACATACACACAATAACTAGTCCTTTTAGTGTGTATATTGCTTTCTATTTATGCTTGTATTGTTTTACTATTTCTTTCTTGTGAACTGCTGCTAAGAATTTCGTTGTTTTTGTACAATGACAATATATCTTCTGATTCTGATTCATGTTCCAAAAAAGCTGTGTTACATCACATTTCCTTTTAACAACACTCAATAAGTGTTTGGGAACTGAGGACACTAATTGATGAAACTTTGTAGGAGGAATTCTTTCCCATTCTTGCTTGATGTATGACTTCAGTTGCTCAACAGTCCAGGGTCTCAGTTGTCATGTTTTGCGCTTTATAATGCACCACACATTTTCAATGGGAGACAGCTCTGGACTGCAGGCAGGCCAGTCAAGTACTTGCACTCTTTTACTACGAAGCCACGCTGTTGTAACACGTGTACAATGTGGCTTAGCATTGTCTTGCTGAAATAAGCAGGGACGTCCCTGAAAAAGACGTTGCTTGGATGGCAGCATATGGTGCTCCAAAACCTGTATTACCTTTCAGCATTAATGGTGCCTTCACAGATGTGCAAGTTACCCATGCCATGGGCACTTACACACCCCTATACCATCACAGATGCTTTGTGCTGATAACAATCTGGATGGTCCTTTTCCTATTTGGCCTTGAGGACATGACGTCCATTATTTCCAAAAACAATTTGAAATGTGCGTTTCTGGGTGTTGTTGATATATGGCTTTAGCTTTGCATGGTAGAATTTTAACTTGCACTTGTAGATGTAGCGAGGAACTGTGTTAACTGACAATGGTTTTCCGAAGTGTTCCTGAGCCCACGTGGTAATATCCTTTACATAATGATGTCGGTTTTGAATAAAGTGCCGCCTGAGGGATCGAAGGTCACAGGCATTCAATGTTGGTTTTCGGCCTTGACGCTTACATGCAGAGATTTCTCCAGATTCTGTGAATCTTATGATGATATTATGGACTGTGGATGATCAAATCCCTAAATTCCTTGTAATTGTAGGTTGAGAAATGTTCTTAAACTATTGGACTATTTGCTTGTGCAGTTGTTCACAATGTGGTGAACCTCGCCCCATCCTTGCTTGTGAACAACTGAGCCTTTTGGGGAATCTCCTTTAATACCCAATCATGACACTCACCTGTTTCCAATTAACCTGGTCACCTGTGGAATGTTCCAAACAGGTGTTTTTTGAGCATTATGCAACTTTCCCAGTCTTTTGTTGCCCCTGTCCCAGCCTTTTAGGAACGTATTGCAGGCATCAAAATGAGTGAATATTTGCAAAAAATAAATAAAGTTTATCAGTTTAATCATTAAATATCTTGTCTGTCTGTTTGTAGTGTATTCAATTGAATATAGATTGGAAAGGATTTGCAAATCATTGTATTCTGTTTTTATTTACGTTTTACACAACGTCCCAACTTCATTGGAATTGCAACCAAGATACAAAATACAAATAGTTTCTGGCTACATGATAAATGAGTGGTGCTGTAAGAGCGCTGACAGTGAACCAAAACGGTAAAGTTGAGCTGAAACTTGTTATGAAGCTCAGTAAAGCCGAGGGGAGCTGTAGATTCAGGTGATAATTCTCTGTATATTACAAGCAGCCCCATTCAAATTGTTTTCACATTGTGTTAGGGAAATTTTGATTTACATACTTTCTCTCTTGTTATTATTAAACTGTTTGCATAGAATAATATTATACTGAATACTATAACTGGAGCCATTGCTTGTCCTTGTCTAAAGTTGTTGTGTGTTCCTGAGGGCATACATGCCCTGCCAGACCAGATAGGGGAGACGTCATCGACTCTGACAAGATAACATTTGACGACATCTACTGTATATCATGATTTATTACATTTATTATAAAAAGCAGCTGTAGAGAGCTTTTCGTTAGGTCATTGTCTGTATTATTCTGTAGTGCAGAGAAGGCCTCCTTGTTGGGTTCTCAAGTAAAATGAACTTTAATATATCTTCAGTGGTCACTGTCTATCATTTGATAATGTAATTATTCTAATTGTTACTGATATATTTTCTTGGTACATTCTTATACATACATTCTAAGTTATGAGCCTTTCTTATGCAAGGGCTGTAAAATTGATTAAAATAAATAATGCATATACTTAATGTTGACTGACAAATCTTCTACAGAAAGTGACAGCCAGGACATCCACGTTTTCTGTGAGATCACTGTATTGAAAATCCAAAACATTGAAGTAGTTGGAGAAATGAATACCTTTTCCCTTGGTTTGCATGCAGATTGTAAATGATCTTTATCATACTTTATCCTTTCATCTTGACAGAGTCCCAATAGCCCATTAATGTTTATTCCTTACCACCAAGCCAATATAGGATGATTCAGGAGGAACACGTGAAAGAGGATCCTTAAGGGATGTACTTTAAAATGATGTTACAGTACATAGCCACAATAAGTTATATCTTTAAATATCTGATTTTGCTTGACCTGGGTTATCGTTCAAGCAGAAAGGTACACATGCAAAAAGATGTGACAAACAGCCACCAGGAAAATCTATGGTGGATTAAAAGGTAACATTAACTAAGCCTAACCTTCCCATGTTTTTGTGTCTAAGTGACTGATGGGAAATTTTTTTTTTAAATTGGTCCAATATTAAGCAAAGCCAGTGGCGAAACAAGCTGAAATTTAACGTTAATGCCCAATTGTGCACCTTATTATTAATTTCCGTCCACTAAATGTTTTGCTTTGCCACTGACATGTTCATATTATTATTCTAAATGTCCAACAACATTATGGAAAGGATACTTACAGAGATAGACCTTTTTGTTAAAGAGTACAGTCCTTTTTGTTTTACATAAACAGCCCTGAAATCACCAAAACCCACCAGACTCCATTTAAATAAACAGTAATTTCATCATCGTAAAACACAGTTCATTCAAAGTCGACAGAAACAAAATAAAACTATTATGTTATTTTGTTGAGTATATTATGGTTTGTTAATATTTTTCTTGTTTCTACTTCCGTTCAGTTATCATTTCCTGTTTTATTTTTAAATTCTCATCTTGTCTCTGGCTGTATTTGGAACCGCCTACTACGACGTGCTTTTGTGGTTTTGTTTAAAGTAGCAGCAGAACTGGCCAAATGGAAACATCACATTCTCTATGTGTGCTGTCCCTCTGCACTGCTGGACAGACCAACAGTAATCTAAGCCATTTACTGATTGCTGATTTTTCTGTAGAAACAATACCTCACTATTGTGTTTAGGAGAGCCAGTAAACACCATCCAGCTTCAGGAGCACAGCTCTGCACCACACATTGTACCACTACCAGGCCATCATTTGCAATGTGTGCTCTGTGCCAAAGTAATGTGTCTGTAAATAGAGGCATAGAAGCCAAATTCCAAATTAACTGACCTGAAGCAGACCAGGGATGTATGCTGCTCCCAAGCACTAGAAGCTTTAAGAAAATCGGGACTCAAGAGGCTGCCAGAGAAACCATCTGTGTGCTGTGACTGCATAAGCTCCATCAGCTGTGCTGTCACCCTAATCTCTGCAACTCCATCTTAGCTTCAATATTTGAAAACAAATTCAATGCAAAAGCAAACAGTGGATGGCTCTCTCCTTTACAAAATGAGTATTTCTGAAAGCCATACTATCTCATCATATATAACGAATGGATCAGGAATGTCTATTATTGTCAACATTTGCCTCTTGGAAAGTAACCCTTTCATTTTGTCAAGTAATCTAATCAGGATGAAAACATGGAAGGAAACACATTATGCAAACCATAGGAAAATATAGTTATTGTTTTTACTATCTAAATAAGCATTGCCACATGTTAAAGACAACATTTAGCATTTCCACACTGATGTTATATAACAGCAACTGAAGGTATACCGTAACCTAGAGCATTGCTAGCTATGTCACTGCAATAATGGCTGTTTCTATTTTGTGAATGTCATAAGCACTAGTTATAACACTATAAGTGGTCTTGCATAGCCAGACCTACCTCCACACGCTTTAGGCAACTCCCCATAAAACTCACCATTAAAAACATTTAAAAGTTTGATGTGGTAATTTGATATTTTTCTGCAGTGCCTCATAAAGCGAGGCTATAAAAAACATAAACACAACACCCTCACTTTACAACACAAGGGCCTGTACATTTGAAATGAATTTCCCAATGTAATTGCTCATGGCATTATTTAGACATATTAACCACCAAGAAACAAAAAATCCTAAATGTAAGCCTACGTTATATCAACCAACATCTTACAGCACGACAATCACATCTTGGCCTCATGCATGTTTAAACTTTTAAACATATAGTCATAGCATATATCCTGTCTAGCCCATCCTTGATTTAATCATTATGTTCCAGTGAACCAGGAGAGTATAGAGAAATATGTGGAAGAGGTGGGCCAGCTGGTACGAGAAGAGGGTCTGAACCGCCTGATCAACAATGCAGCAATCAATGTGGTGGGGGCCGACTTTAATACTGTTACTGCAGAGAAGATGATAGAAAACTTCCACACTAATGCTGTGGCTCCTCTAATGATCCCCAAGGTAATGTTTATTATTCTATTAGATATTGTGCTTTCTGTCTTGGGTATTGAGGATCAACATTTTCTTTTGGGAATTTCTTCAGCTCTCACTTCACCAGATAGTGAAATAAAAAAGAAAAGAAGCTATATTTCACACCAGGAGCAGGAGAGTGGTTAATTTTTCTAAATACTGCAAACTAAAACAAAAGGAAGATCTTGATGGACAGAAGTAACAAAACCCCTAGAGAGGAGACTGTATTTTATGAATATTGATTGAAAGTCTGTTTTCAGTTGGCCCCAGAGTACAGGGTGGACTGCAGAGCAGCACCCAGTGCTAAACAGACCAGACCTAGGTGTAACCCCATAACAATGGGGAACCACAGCCTAATGTTGGTCTTGATGAGCTGCAGCATAAATTCATGGCCAAACTGAACTTAACTCTCCACTCTCTTCAGTGCATCGATTTGAATATCTCCATCGGAAATTGAAAGTGAAAACTTAAGTTCCACTGACATTGTTTTCATGCGCTACTTTCAGATGGTGCTATTTTAAGATAGATTTCTCCTTTCTTTGTAACGTGTAGGCCAACTCCTTTTTGTTATTTGAGTAGTTTATCTTTCACTGCGCATCTACCACTGAAACACTGCCTGCTTCCTTTCAGCATTTTAGCCCTAATTCAAATCCAGAAACTACATAATCAACTCCAGTCATTCGGAAAAGTCTAGATCTGTAAAAGCATTGTGGGTGTTCCTGACTGCCCATTTAGATGGGAGAGATGGGACAGATTCAGACTACTCGTATAGTATATTCAGTAGTATCCCAAAAGTGTGATGATATAATACAGAGAGAACATAAGATAATAGAAAAGAACCAAAATAGTCTCTGGATTGAATCTCCAGGTATTTTAGCATTTGTATCATCAAGGGTATTATAAGATGCTGCATCTACTGAAAGACAATATCATACATTCTATCTCAATCGTTGCATTAGTAAGGCATCACTGCATTAAAACTGTAATGTGGCCTGACATACTTACACACTCAGTATCCAGTATATTAGGTACACCTAGCTGAAACTTATGCAGTCTAATACAACAGTCCTGCAATAAATCCTACGTTCATGAGTTTTATAATGTTAGTTTTTGTTTTAGAGAGGTGTTGATTTAACTGTATGATCATTTTGTAAGATGCGGTTTGTGGTGCCGTTTAACTCTATTATATTATACTGACAGGTGTTTCTGTTATTTAGCCTACCCTCGTTGATATAAACGGTTTGTAGGACAATCTAAATGGAGAATTCAAGCAATTTCTCTGTAAGTTGGACATGCTGCCACCAGAGGGCACTATTTGTATTCATTATAACAGACTGTATAGTGACGTGTCAATCTGACTGGAATTGCCCAAAATGTGTATCTCTAGATTGTGTAGTAGCAGGGGGTAGTTTTGTTATCAATGTTATACATTATATACAGGTGCAATTGCATTATTAAAATTAAACAAAAACAATATTTTTCAAACTAACAACACACCATGGTAATTATCACAAGATTTTGCAGATTCAAGAAGCTCTAATGCAATATTGGTTACATCTTCCTTCTCAGCATACTGATTGTGGCTCCATCTCATAAAACCCCTGTACAGTAGGTTGATTTTTTTTTCTGCCCCTACCAGGCATTCCTGCCTCTGTTGAAGCAAGCTGCGTCTAGAGGAGGAGCAGGCGGTGCACGGAGCATGGGCTTCCAGAGGGCAGCAGTCATTAATATGACCTCTCTGCTGGGCTCTGTGGAGCTCAACTAGGGGGAACGGGCCAACGACTTCAAATGGTACCCCTACAGGGTATCTAAGGTATTGTTACCATTGGATAAGTATATTTGCTTGAAACCTTTTTAATAAAAAAGTACAAGACTGTTAAGGCATGTAAGGCAGGGTTCCTGCTGGTCCTTAAAAAGTCTTAAAATGCCTTAAATAAAATTTTGTAGCGTGGCTGGGTTAGCTCAGTTGGTAGAGCAGGTGCACATGTATAAATGTTTACTCCTCAACACAGCAACCGTGGGTTTGACTCTGACCCGCAGCCCTTTGCTGCATGTCATTCCCCCTCTCTCCCCCCTTTCATGTCTTCATCTGTCCTGTGGAAATAAAGGCCCGAAAAATGCCCCCAAAAATAATTTCAAAAAAAAAAATTTAATTTTGTAAAATTAAGGTCATGAATTATATTAAATTTTTTTTGTAAATGATATTAAAGTTTGCTTTACGTATGAAATTAGCTGACAGTGTTTTTAAGATGATAGGGTAAATTTTTGCCAATTGTCACACCAGATAGCCTGCCATAAATCCTCTAATGTGTCTTTAGTTACCTCACCTTCGAAGCCATTTGTAGTCTATTAGTGATGATGCCTTGCGGCATTTTCAGGAGTTTTATGTTTATTTATTTATGTCAGGGACAACGTACACTCATAATACATAAAAGTAAAAATGTGCCAGAATTAGCCTGGAGGCTATTTTACATCCGCTGTCCCTGGACTGGTGCTAAGAGGTCACCCTAAAATGAGATTAAACGATTAAGCTATCAATAATACATACAGATTTGGCCCTATACAATAAAAGTTGATTATACTAATGCTAAAAGAAAATAACATAAAAACAAGAACAGTTGGCTGAGATCAACACAAATACACACACAGGTGAACCAGGGCAAACAATATGGCAATGATGATGGTGTATGGATTTCTTATCAAGAACCTTAAGAGTTTGTTTGAATAGGGAGTGTAGTGGTTTGAGAGAAGTTTTGCTTGCTTGTGACCAGGTTGTCAAGCAATAAGTCATATGCGAAAAGATCATCGAGTGCACGTACATCATCACAGCCTTTGTTGACCTGCAGCTTCGGACATATCTTAAAGGGGTGATAGAATGATTATATAGGGTATTTCACACTGTTCCTTATGGTCTCCTAATGGGGTATGTAACATTGGTTGGGCTGAAAATGGCCTGGTTGATATTTTATTGGCCCTTATGCATCCCTGTGTTTTGGCCCTATTTGTAACAAGAGCTTTTCTTCCAAATATGGTATGGTCATGAATATTTAGATGAGCTGCGCGCTGATTGGTTGAGCGACTTGCCATACGCACACATTAGAGACGCGCGCTGATTGGTTGAGCGAATCCCCAATACACATACATTAGAGAAGCGACAGAATCTCATATTCCAGACACTGCAATGTTTCATTACCAAATTCACTTCTGAGACTTTTTTAAGCGAGAAATCAACTATATAAAGCTGAAATATGGGCCGTTTTACAAAAATTGATGGCTAATTGCAAATTTGGTAAGACGTGTCGGACTTTAGGAGCTCCACACAGTCTGCGAAAGCGGCAGCCTGCTGGGCTCCATACCCAGGGCAAAGTCACCCTTTGTGGATACTGCTCTCACGGGGCTCGGCGCCAGCTGCCGGCATAACTATAATATATTTACGGTTTGAATTTCGATCGCCACTTATATAACATCATTCCCCAATGTCTTATAAAGCTAACCGTTGTGTCCGATTTGATTTTAAGGCATTTTTATGAACACGGCGTCTTTGTAGGGCGGGCGGCTGCTTGCTATATGTCCCATTCATTACAATGGGGAAATACCGCGCTAGCTAGCTACACTGTCGCCATAACTAAATTATATTTACAGTTTGAATTTTGTCACGACACTTATATAACATCATTCCCCAATGTCTTATAAAGCTAACCGTTGTGTCCGATTTGATTTTAAGGCATTTTTATGAACGCGAGGCGTCTTTGTAGGACGAGCAGCTGCTTGCTATATGTCCCATTCATTACAATGGGGAAATACCGCAGCTAGCTAGCTACACTGTCGCCATAACAAAATTATATTTACAGTTTGAATTTCGTCACGCCACTTATATAACATCATTCCCCAATGTCTTATAAAGCTAACCGTTGTGTCCGATTTGATTTTAAGGCATTTTTATGAACGCCGCGTCTTTGTAGGACGGGCAGCTGCTTGCTATATGTCCCATTCATTACAATGGGGAAATACCGCAGCTAGCTAGCTACACTGTCGCCATAACTAAATTATATTTACAGTTTGAATTTCGTCACGCCACTTATATAACATCATTCCCCAATGTCTTATGTTGAAGTTGGTGTGAAAAATTAGGGATTGTTGAAGTTAAAAAGTTTAAACACAATGTACTTGCTAGATCTAATCAAATAACTACACTAATTAACTTTGGTCTGGCTCACACCGTCTGTAGCTTCTAAAGAATTGATTAGGTCATGGCTGTTATTTAGCATAATGTAGGAGACTCATTGTCCCCACAGGAAAGGTAACTTTTGTCTCCCTTAGGGGAGCCATCCACAGACGTGATTAGAACAAAGGAAATGTAAACTTGAACCGAATCGGCACTACCATGTGAAACGACCTTTGTCTGTGACCTGGAGTAAACCTAAATTCAGGTGTGTCTTTATCCTGAGGGACAGGATAAATGGGGGCTCCTGCACGATCTCAGGACTTCAATCTGTGACCCGCAAGGGAAGCAAGTTGAGGTCCGCTGTTTACAGTGTATTGTTTGTCATGTGGCATGGCTGCTAACTTGTGTCCCGACAGGGGAAGCATGTTTGCAGTCTGATGCTGGTAGTGTTTTATGTTTTATGTTTAATTGTGTTTTGACTGTCGTTTTCACCGTGTTGTTTTATTAAACCTCTTGCTTAATCTTTCAATTCGAACCTAGCCTCTCCTTCGTCCTCAGAAATCTAAGAACACGTCTTTTAGAGAATTCTAACACTTATAAAGCTAACCGTTGTGTCCGATTTGATTTTAAGGCATTTTTATGAACGCGAGGCGTCTTTGTAGGACGGGCAGCTGCTAGCGATATGTCCCATTCATTACAATGGGGAAATACCGCAGCTAGCTAGCTACACTGTCGCCATAACTAAATTATATTTACAGTTTGAATTTCGTCACGCCACTTATACAACATCATTCCCCAATGTCTTATAAAGCTAACCGTTGTGTCCGATTTGATTTTAAGGCATTTTTATGAACGCGAGGCGTCTTTGTAGGACGAGCAGCTGCTAGCGATATGTCCCATTCATTACAATGGGGAAATATCGCAGCTTGCTCACTTTCGCATAACTAAAGTATATTTACAGTTTGAATTTCGTCACGGCATGAATATTACAGGTTCCTCAAGGTCTTACAAAGCTTAGCTAACACTTGTCCGATTTCGGATTTCAATTGAATGTATTTTTGTGAATGTCAGAGTTAGGAGGAGGCTAGCTAGCTCTCATTGATGGACTCCATCTCACCGCGGCTCTATCAATGAGACTCGCGGACAAGAGGCGTTTATTTCCCCGATTGTTTGTTTAAATAACTCAACACACATACCCATTATAAGATTAACTGGAACCTGCGGGCTGCGGGCGTAACAAGCTCGCTGACACTGCGGTTAGGGCGGCGATGTAGCAACCCAGGCAGCACCAACACCGGCACTAAACTCCGACACACAGTCGGAGAAAATTTGCAATTAGGCATCCATTTTCGTAAAGCGGCCCATATTTGAGCTTTATATGGTTGATTTCTCGCATAAAAAAGTTTCAGAAGTGAATTTTGTAATGGAATAGCAGAGATCTGCGTGACCTAGCTAGATTCAGAAAACTACCTGATCTCAGGTCAGTTGTGTAGCCTATTGTATGTAAATGTTGGGGCGTGACCGTTCTCTTAATACACCCATGGCTGTGACAAAGGTTCCGGTTTTTGGGAGGTTGACGTCAACTTCTAGCTTTGTTGAGATTCGCCCGTTTTCAGCGGCAGTTTCAAAAAATTAGATTTTCATAGTAAAGGGGTGTCATTGGGATTTTGAGCTTCTATGTATGTCCTATTTACTCACCGAACTGTCGTTATTCAACTATGACAGGGTAAAATCGGTTTTGCATTCTATCACCCCTTTAAAATTGCCAGGTTGAACTATTACAAACCTTCTTAATGTGCGATTTAAAAGATATGTTACGTTAGAGCAGCTAGTGACGGTGATGCATGTGTTTTACCGTGTTTTATATAGCCGTGGGTGCTACAACTGATGTGATCCAAACATTTCCAGAGAGTTGTGTAAAAAAAAAACTTGTTTAACCCGATGAATCACTTTATATACATATGTTGGAGAGTGTGTTCCACTTTGGTTCCTGATTTATTTTCATGGATACAAATGTTTCAAAAGTAGTTTTTGATTCAACTCTGTGATGTGGAGTAATATTTCAAGTGATGAGCCTGGTGAGCTGTCATGCTGATTTGAGAACATTCTACATGTCTAGTTGACCAATCAGATTGCCTGGTTGGATCTACTCTAGGATGCCCAAGGACTATAAGGACATTATTAGGCTATTAAGTTTTTTAATATGTTATTAATGTCACCGCAAATTCTCTTTCCTATCAAGTAATTTCTTTCAACATTTTTGGGTCTTAAACTATATTCGTGGTGGTCTTAAAAAGATCTTAAAAAACATTAAATTTGAGGTCTGAGATAAGAGCCTGCTCCGTCCAACTCTGTCACAGTCTCTTTGCTTGTGGACTGGCATCTACTGTAGGTAGTAATGCACTGACTATTGAGTTTAACGTACCCAGTATTCATACAACCCCACTTCAAATAATCCAAACTATTCCTTTAAATAGCTGTGATCAAAGCATACCAAGCTCTGAGAAAATTGTAATATCTTTCAAGGATCAAGGAAACTTTATTATCCCTGAGGGGCAATTTGATTTACAGCCAGTAGTACCACACAACAGACAAGCAATGTAAGAAAAAACAAAAACCCAGGGAGACAGTCCAAGACAAATAAAGCATAACATAAACATCAAGTCAATAAATACTGTAGATTGACATAAAACTACGTTACTTTTCATACCCTCGAGCCTTTTTTTATTTATATTGGTGTGGAAAAAAATGTTATAGAGTATGCATTTGACTAAAATGTATCTTATGTCACATGGTGAAAATGGTCTTTTATCTTCAAGAGTTGTCACACATTTTATATTTAGATTGCAATTTAGTGTCCTTAGTGATGTTTATAGGAATAATTGTATTGACATTTCTAAGAAGTGTGTCTGAATTTCATTTTTTGTGTTTATCTGTGACTTTCTAAGCTCCACTGAGTGCAGAGGAAAGCATTTCTTCCATCTTGTCTGTGATTGGTGAAAAGGATCATGGATCATTTTTTTATTTTACAGGAGAATTGTTGCCTTGGTGACCCTGAATCAGTTTATGATCAACTTCAAAGATAAAAATAGTATTGACTTAGAGTGCACAGTATCTTAATCCAGCTTTAATCTTTACCATTAATTAGAAATCATGCGTACATCACCAAAATCAAAGTTCATTAAATATAGGAGAGCAAAAGTTCAATTTCTTTTAAGGAGATTACATTAAAGTGTTCATAAGTACTGTAGATGGTATGCTGTGTGCTGTAGCTTGTATTTTTAGTCTCAAGTTGTTTGAGAAATAGTTATATAGTGTTACCTAGGGTGTTTGGGTTATTTGACTTAAAATTATGTTTTTATTGTTGAAGTACCATTTTAAGGTAAATTATCTAATTTCCCATTGTGTGCAGTTCTGCAAAAATAATAGGGGACAAGTTTGGTAATGGTAAGGTACATGTCTTTTTAAGTTAGGATCCTGTCTTGGTGGCAATTTAGCTGTCACAATTGTAGGCGAGTTAAGTGTGTGTTGTCATTGTCAGTTTACAGCACCTAGCTACAGCTGGTTTGGGTACAGTTGGATGACAAAGCAGAGCTGAAGTTGAAAGTGCAACTTAGAAAATGAACATATGGAATGTATCAAACCTCCAAACAGCTACTACAACAACGACCTGAACTTATTGGCTATAATTATTACTTAAAAGTGCAATAGATATGTTGACAGTGGTATATATAGTAGATAAACATGACTGCTTAGGCAGGATTCAGTGCAAAACAGTTTCTTGTGCTACACGGCAGCAGGGGCATGGCTTGATCGTTGAAGTTCTGTGACCTAAACATTTGGTAAGCAGGCCTGTAGAGGGATCTTCAAGGACAAGAGCTGAAGATCAGGTCATGTAAAATAAAATGCCTTTTACATCTAATCAAACCAGTTTGCCCAGAATGGTGTGCAGAAAGTCATGTGCTGGGTGTCTGTGGGGAGAGAGAGAGAGAGAGAGAGAGAGAGAGAGAAAGAGAGGGGTGTGCCTAGAGTGGCAAAAACAGGAGGAACAGTTGTATGATAAGATTCAGCTTTGAATTTCTCTTGCTGACGAGTTATTTTGTTTCTGTGAACTCTGAAGAGTTCTGCATGGATTATAGCACAGGAAAATACTTGCTGAAGAAAAGGATGAGCTGAGTTTTCATTACTTATTACAGGTAATGTGTTTGTGCCCTCCATGTGATTGTGTATTAGTTCAAGTGGAAAGCAGCAACAGAAGGGTTGTATTTTATCTTTACCATTCACCAGTCTGAGGTCACCAAGGGTCTGAGTTCATTTGTGCAACATTGTACAATAGCCGAATTGTTGAAGAGTGCTATGTCAACTTTCTTTGTTTAAATCCAACTTGCAACTTTTTTCCTTGCACTGTTGATTTGGTTTTGCATGCAGTGTGAGCAGGACAAGTGCTATTTGACTAAACCATATCTGACAGGAGATAAGCATGTCTTTTTGACCATGACACACCAGTTCCCTTTACTTCAGTGATTAATCTGACTATTAAAGTGTGTTCCAGAAGTTAGCAGGCATACGGACAATTTGACCTCTGCAAATCGCATACAGTTCATGTGTGTGCTAACTGTGCTCTTTGTTTGGATACAGGTATGTAATATTGTAAGACCAACAATCAAAAAAATCTTTTGTCACAAACCTTTTAAAAACAACTTAAAAAGGTTTGGAACTGAAAATGCTCTGGGATTTTTGCCAAAGCTCTAAATCAACATTTATACAAGTGGATCTACTTACTGGCTTGTCTCAAAACAAGGTCAATCCAGGGCTCCATCTTGTGCAGTTTGGCCTGCAGGCCTACAAACACAGGTTTTACTGATAACATTAAAGATGACTTCCAGTGTTCCAGTAAGCTAGGACAGCTTGAAGTGAGGCATGAACAGCACCAGGACCCTCAAACTTAAATGGCTACATTTAATTTCGTGATCATTCACTGTATTATTTACACCTGCTTTTGCTACTGTGAGATGTTAAAATTATTTACTAATGTTACATTAGTATTTAAGACTTTGGCTGTGATATTGATACACTTTGACTTTTTGCCAGTGTGCCATGCTGTTTTTTCTTTCTGTCTATCTGTATTACCACTCCCATCTCCTGGAAACTGAGAAAGGTTTCAACTCCTATTAGGGCTCCAATTAACTATTATTTTTATGGTCAGTTAATTAATCCATTTACTTTTTTTAATTAATAAATAATTACTTTTACTTAAGTAAAGGGTCTAAATACTTCCACCACTGCTGTTGTGATATTGGTGCTGCCCTAAGGCTGGGTCTATTATGTCAAGTCAAGTCATCTTTATTTATACAGCACATTTAAAACAGCAAGTGGACCCAAAGTGCTTTACAACCAGGGCAGATGGGGTGAAGTATACCTTGATACATAGATACAACAGAAGACTACATAAATAAAAAAGTACATAAAAAACTTGCACAACAACTTGCATGGTAAAACCAACGTCAAAAAAGAACAAAGTTAGAAGAGTGAATTAAATCAGCAATAGCTAAAAGCAGTATAGGGAATAAAAGGACCGACCAGGAGGTGGCTTGACAGAAGCCAGGCAGCCTCAGACATCGCTAAAAGCAAGGGGGATAAAATGGGTCTTTGAATTAGATTTGAAGTTTGACGGGAGGCTGGGAGCAGACGGAGAAAGCACAATCCCCCTTTGGTTTTGCAACGTGAGTGAGGGAAGAGGAGGAGCTTTTATGTGACTTCAAAGTTCTATAATCTACAGTATCGTCCCATTACCAGGCTTGTCTTCTTGTGTTGCAGAGGTATGTAAAGGCCACATGGAATTTGAGAGTAATGGTTCCACTGATGGACTATCCGGCCCCGGTGGGGCTGCTGTCGGCTGCTGGAGACCTGAGTATGCCGTTCTCCAACACGGTCAAGTACTGCATCCTGGGAATCTCAGTCACTCTTCTTCTGCTGGCTCTGGGCATCTTGGCATGGCAGGCCTTCAGATGTTGCACACAGACACAGACCACATACACCCGGAAAGACACTGGTGAGTAGATTAGATTACAATACCAAACAGTACAGCACATATTGCTGATGCTGGGTGTCTACAGGGAAAGTTAATAACCTAATGCAAACGTGTCTGGTTTGTATTGCAGTGAACAGTGAGCTGCTGTACTCAGAAGAAAAGTCACGAACAGCAGGAAATTTCTCAGGAGCCCCAAGTACTAGGGTAAGAGGAAATGGATTTGAGAGGTGCGGATAAAACAAACGGTTACACTTTACTTGAAGTTTTCTACATAAGAGTAACATGACACTGTCATGAATGTGTCATAAAACTTTATAAACAAGTCATAAACGTTTATGACATAACGCTTCTTTTAGTAAGTGTCATTCGGTTTTGTATGAGAAGTTATGGTTATGGTTATGGTTATGGTTATGGTTAGGGATAGGGTTAGAGTTAGGGTTAGGGTTCGTGTTTCATGACTGTGTCATGACAATGTCATGTGTTCATGACAGTGTCATGTCACTCTTATGTAGAAAACTTCAAGTAAAGTGTTACTAAACAAACAATTTAATTTAAACTTATTTTCTTATGACCTTACATTATACATAGTGTATATGTGGCCACACTATTGTATCAGGTGGCCTAGAGTTGAAAGCAGCACCCATGCTGTACAATTTTAACAATGACCAGATTTCTTAAGAAATCTATAGATGTCTGAGGTTCTAGGGCTCTGTGTGGCTAAAGCTGCCTACACATGATAGGCGGCAAAAGCGTTCTGCACCGGCCATTCCATTGATTTTCTATGGAGAGGGCGGTGGCGCCCAACTATGCGCTGCGTTACCCCTGCTGTTGCGCACCGCTCGTATTTGCCGTTCCAATTATTTCAACTTCGACCTAGTTGCAACCAATGAGATAACAGCCTGTCGTTACCTAGCAACGGGGAAATAGCTTCCTTGCCACCCTTGATGACAAATACCTGAGCTGCACTTTGCTCTCTATGCTTTGCTCTGCGCCCAACCTAGCGGTGCGCAAATTGCTTATAATGTGTAAGAGGCTTAAAGCTATAGTGCGTAGTTAAAGAATTATGGACAATTTGCAAAAAATAAAACTATTAAGTATGGTAGAGAAGATACCTAACCCTATGGGAGAGTATTTAGAGAAATGCAGGACATTTTCAAGTTTAAGAATCAAGTTTAGCAGCCCTATTATTATAGCTGCGAGATGAATCCAGTTGGGTGAGGTATCTGTGTTGATCTACTACATGTGAGCTGTGTTTGACAACCTTACCATCACCTTACTCCTGTTAGTAATGGTCCTGCTGAGTGTAAAAATCACTTGTAGTTTGTACTGTTAGGACAGGGTAAATGTTGCTCGATGGTGTTTTAAGCCTCCAACGTCAACCTCAAGGCAGCGCTGCGACCGCCGACTTCAAGGCAGCGCTGCGACCGTCGACTTCAAGGCACCTAACCTTAACCCTAACCCCCAACCATTGCCTTATCCTTGTGCCTTCCAAGCAGTGCTGCCTGGAAGACGACGTTGGGGGTTTAAAACACCAAACACCAAACACCTTAAATGTTGGACTTAGGGGCAAAATAGAGTTGGATGAAAACTGGACTGCACTGCCATCAGTCAATAGGTTTCCATTAAAGTCAATGTGTGTATTTCCACCGACTGCAGAACGGCTGCGTCCCAGCTCCGGCGGCCCGCAGCCCTCCGGAGCAGATACGCAGAGCTTCTATTTTTGCCGGACAGCTCCGCAGCAATTCAGCACAATTCAGATTGTGTTCAGGAAGTCGAGCACAGAAGCAAAATAAAACATCCGGTTAATTTTCAAAATAAAATACATCGTGCTCATGGCAGATCATTTTTCTACACCTTGAAAACACAGCACAGAGTTGTTTACCCTCTACTCCTCTGGATGGAAACAAATTGTTGTTGGTTTTGTGGTTCTATTCTACCTGAATTCGCAAGATCTCGTGGGTCATGGCCGCAGCCGTTCGCAACAAATCCGGACCTGGTGGGTATTGACGGACGGCAGAGCATGGAGCCGTTCCGCGGTGCAGCCGTTCCACAGCTGTTCTGCAACCGGTGGAAATGAGGAGTGAGGGCTACATTCTGGGTAGAGAAAATAATAGGAGAACTTTTCAACATAACACAATATAATCTACAGCCTTATAAAACACCATGAACACCTCTTCGATGCAGTGTAAATACCATTTTGACATTATAAGTTCCTCAAATGTTTTATTTATATATACTTTTTAAATGTTATGTCTATTTGTAAAAGATTACATTATATTGTTAGGTATTCCTGTTATTTTGCTCAGACCCTGTAGTCTGTGGAGATGCTCCAAATAGACAACATTGTCTATGTACATAAAGATTAAGATGAACTTGTTTAAACAAAGGTGAGTTGGGACTTGTCCCAAGTCAAATAAAAGGTGGAGGTGCTGTAGTTGTAATTAAAAACACTACTAATAGAAATGGTGTTCATTTCTGCATGCTTCCCAGGTGGAGGAAGTCAGCACAGAGGTCCGCAGGCTGAGTCGCTGTCTGTCTCAAGCCTCGTTTCCCTCCTCAGGATTCAGCCAGGCAGACAGAGATATGGGAGAGCAGGCCAACATTAAAAATGTGGTACGTTACTCTTTAATCTGTCAACAATTGTCTTTCTGTTTATTCTTTTCATTTAGCTTATGAACTCCTTATCTTCAAAAGCACTCAAGGCTCCCTTACAACTACATTTTACTCAGTAAATATCGGCTTTAAAAATGTGGGCAACCTATATCCGACTCTTTGTTTTGTAAGGGAGGCATATGTACTTTTTGGAGTATGCTGTAGCCTACTGCAAGATTTCCATCGAGCTAAACTCTAACATTAGCATGCTTGCAATGACAATACTAAGATGCTGATGTTCAGCAGGTAATAATTACCATGTTCACCATCTCAGTTTGTAGCATGCTAACATTTACTAATTAGCACCAAACTTAAAGTAAACCTGAGGCTGATGGAAATGTCATTAGCTTTGTATGAGTAGTAAGTATTAGTCATAAACTAAACTGTTAGACAGATTACAATTTTGGCCAGATGATGGCGATGGACAAGAGAAAACGTAAGGGGATTAGCAAAGTCTTTCTTGTAGGGACATTAAATATTGGTAGCAAACTTCACGGCAATCTGTCCAATTGTTGTCAAGATATTTTACTTAAACCAAAAATTTCAACGTCATGGTGGCAATAGAACAGTCAGGGAATAGATGCCATACAATGGCCCTTTTTCCATAAATTTATTTTCATGCCCATTTTGAAGTATCGTATTAAAAACTGTAATGAAACAGAAAAATGCTCACTTGAGGTGGTTTTTGAAAGTATTATTTCAGCAACTTATGTCTACCAGAGAGGACACGCTAGCTATTAGTAAGCTAATGTTAGATATGTGTTAGCAAGCTAAGGCACTTGCAAACATAATACTGCATAGCTTTCTGATTTATCCACAGTACTCCCAGACTTCCAGCTGATGCCTCACGTCTTATTGCCTGTATCCACTTTTGTCCTAAAGGCTCAGTTTGTTGGGTTCGGCAGCTTATTGAAACTTATTTAAGGGGTCTTTACGCTGTTGGCAGTGCATCCCACCACACAGCAGCCTTTATGCATTTTTTTGTGGTTTGTTAGCAGAAGGAAATAAAAAGGAAGCACCTTAAAGCAAAACAAAGTCAAATGAGTGATGGCCCCTCCTGGGCTCAAAGAGCCAGAGAGAGAGAGAGAGAGAGAGACAGAGAAAGCAGTGATAATTGAGTGAGCTAGAGAGTGAATTATTAATGGGATCATTAGTGAGACCAAAGCCGGGAATGAGAGAAATAAACCCATTTTTCTGATTGGTTCACGGCGGTGACTTTCTAAAGCACAAATAAACACACCCACACCTCCGTGGGAAGGCGCTGCATTGTCGGATTTTGTGTGAATGCAGAGCTTTATGCTGTTGCTGACCTGCTGTATGTGTATGTCAGTTAGACACACTGACCGACAGCACACAGTGGAGGTCTCCACTGGGTGCCGTCGGTATCGGACGTCGATGGGTGTAACAAAGTGGTCGTATTGGGAATGAGAACAGGCTGCGCATCCTGCCACTGTTATTGGCTTGGGGTTACACACCCACGTGGGGCCCAAAGGATCTTTGTTGGCGCACACAGATACAGACACCGTCAAACACTTCTGCTGGATCATAAGTGATGATTGAGAGGGATAAGTTTTATATGATTCTATATATTTGATTTCTTAGGAAAATCCCACATATTATACCTTTTAAAGAAAACAGAGTGCATTTCATATTTTCAAGCAATATCAGCAGCGGTCTTTGGTGTCTTTCCTAACACACCCTCTTTTACCAGGTCAACGGGTCTTTACGGTTTTCCATCTACTATGACCAGCTGCAGTCCCAGCTGGTGGTAACCGTCCTGCAGGTGGAGGGGCTTCTGGAGCACAGCCAGATGCGTAGCCTCCAGCCATTTGTTAATCTAAGACTCATGTGGGCAGGTTCAGAGGTAGTGGAATTGGATGACTGCACGGATGAGAAGGTAATTTTGTCTTCATTAGTTAATAGTTACCACATACAAAACCATTGTATGTGGTAACACAAACTACTGCATCTTCTTACAAGCAAAATATACACCTTTTCTTTTCTCCTTTTATGCTTTGCAGGCCCACTTTGTAAATATATGTCTTCAGATTATTATTTAAAGCCTTGGAGCTGTACCTCTGTACTTTATAAAGGTGTTATGGATTATTGCTGTGTCCATCTTAGGGCGAAGGGACTGCATCTGTCCTGTGGACAGTGCTGCAGGAGTGGCGGACTCGCATTGTAAAGGGCAGCTGTAACCCTTTATATGGAGACCAGTTCAGCTGTATTCTGCAAGAGGATAAGGAGCTTCATCACATCAACCTCAGGATGGAGGTCCTGCAGCACACAAACCCATCTCTCAGTATCTCTCAAATCATAGGACATTATTTTGTCAGTTGAATAAATAAGACCTAAGCAGAGAGAAAGGAATGTTGTGTGATTCTGGAAGTAAACTGTCTGTCTGGTATCTGTCTGTGTGCATTTCAGGTGAGGGACTTTGATAAATTCTCCAGACACACAGTGTTAGGAGAGGTGAGGGTAGCTCTAGGGCAGCTCAACATCTCCTACCCTCTGCAGCTACAAGAAGATCTGAAGATACCCCAGAAGGTACAGTATACATCATGTATTCAAACAGGAATGCTTTTCCTCATCTTACAGTTGAGGTGAATTAAAGAATGCCATTCTTACACATCCCCTTTCTGGGTAATGTAGACTATAGTATGTTATTATAATTATTATTTTATTATGATTATAAAACAGGAAGAAAAACAAAATAATAAACTATTATGCCCTCAATCAATTTAAGTTTATTAAATTAAATGTAAGCTTATATCAGTTTAGAACCAGGATGTATGTAGAATTTACTTTATTATCACCATAACTACAAAACTCAATAACTCAACAAACAGAACAGGATTTAATATTGAATGGTTGAAATGAAAAAAATTACACATGTGAGACTGTATATTCCTTGGCTTATTGTAAATAGCCATAATGTTTTTACTTTTACAACCATATTTTTATATACTATAGACCAGAGATCTTCAACAGGGGGTCCGGGACCCCTAGGGGGTCCTCAGAGTCACTGCAGGGGGGTCACCAAACTATTGTTGTTTATAAGTTTCCAATAAAATTACAATGTGTTAACATGAATCCAAAATATTATTAGTAAATATACAGTATATCAGCCTATATGTGAAAAAATCCATTGATCATAAGCGCACTGGCCTATAGGTAAGGTAGTCACTAAGATAACCATCCACAGATATTAACATTAAAACATGATTTAGAAAATCATGTCAACAATTATTATTTTAATAGCTTAGTATTCTAAGCCAAAATGTATTTATCCTACATGTTATTGTAGACCCAGTTTAATGTGCAACTTAATTTTTATACAATGTAATAAAAAATTAAAAAACGATGTAGTAGGGGTTCCCTGCTCCATCTCTCTTTCAGGTAAGGGGTCCTTGGCTTAAAAAACGTTGAAGACCCCTGCTATAGACACATTATGTGCTCAAGTGTCTTCCCACTTTCTGGACAGGATCTTGTCGGAGAGGTGCTTCTGTCTTTGAAGATTCTTCCCACTTCTCAGAGGCTTGAGGTTGGACTGCTAAAGGTCAAAACTGGCCCCACTGAAATATGCTCAGATGCAGGTAGATAACAAAGTTATTATTATTAAAATAAAGCCATAAACATGCACCTGTCCTATATGTACAGTACAGGCCAAAAGTTTGGACACACCTTCTCATTCAATGCGTTTTCTTTATTTTCATGACTATTTACATTGTAGATTCTCACTGAAGGCATCAAAACTATGAATTAACAATTTTTTTGCTCTGATTACTGCTTTGCACACTCTTGGCATTCTCTTGATGAGCTTCAAGAGATAGTCACCTGAAATGGTTTTCCAACAGTCTTGAAGGAGTTCCCAGAGATGCTTAGCATTTGTTGGCCCTTTTGCCTTCACTCTGCGGTCCAGCTCACCCCAAACCATCTCGATTGGGTTCAGGTCCGGTGACTGTGGAGGCCAGGTCATCTGGCGCAGCACTCCATCACTCTCCTTCTTGGTCAAATAGCCCTTACACAGCCTGGAGGTGTGTTTGGGGTCATTGTCCTGTTGAAAAATAAATGATGGTCCAACTAAACGCAAACCGGATGGGATGGCATGTCGCTGCAGGATGCTGTGGTAGCCATGCTGGTTCAGTATGCCTTCAATTTTGAATAAATCCCCAACAGTGGTACCAGCAAAGCACCCCCACACCATCACACCTCCTCCTCCATGCTTCACGGTGGGAACCAGGCATGTAGAATCCATCCATTCACCTTTTCTGCGCTGCACAAAGACACAGCGGTTGGAACCAAAGATCTCAAATTTGGACTCATCAGACCAAAGCACAGATTTCCACTGGTCCATCCTAACAATGTCCATTCCTTGTGTTTCTTGGCCCAAACAAATCTGCTGTTAACTTGCGATTTCTGAGGCTGGTGACTCGGATGAACTTATCCTCAGCAGCAGAGGTGACTCTTGGTCTTCCTTCTCTGGGGCGGTCCTCATGTGAGCCAGTTTCGTTGTAGCGCTTGATGGTTTTTGCCACTGCACTTGGGGACACATTCAAAGTTTTTGCAATTTTCCGGACTGACTGACCTTCAGTTGTTACAGTAATGATGGCCACTCGTTTCTCTTCACTTAGCTGATTGGTTCTTGCCATAATATGAATTCTAACAGTTGTCCAATAGGACTGTCGGCTGTGTATCAACCTGACTTCTGCACAACACAACTGATGGTCCCAACCCCATTAATAAGGGAAACAATTCCACTAATTAACCCTGACAAGTGAAGTAAAAACCACTTCAGGTCACTACCTCATGAAGCTCATTGAGAGAACACCAAGGGATTGCAGTGCTATCAAAAAAGCAAAGGGTGGCTACTTTGAGGAATCTAAAATATAAGACATGTTTTCACTTATTTCACACTTTTTTGTTAAGGACATAATTCCATATGTGTTCATTCATAGTTCTGATGCCTTCAGTGAGAATCTACAATGTAAATAGTCATGAAAATAAAGAAAACACATTGAATGGGAAAGTGTTTCCAAACTTTTGGCCTGTACTGTATAGTATAACATACAGTTTCTAATTGCCTTCTCTGTGTTGTACCTGTTAGTCCTGTATGCCAGGATCAGTGTGCAGTGCAACCAGAGCAAGTTGAGGTACCAAAAAACCTCTGCAGTGGCCCGCTGCCTGGTGACTGTCTTCAATGAAGTCCTCATGTTCTCCCTGCCAGAATTTCCTCTAGAGCAGTGTAAAATATTGGTTTATGTGTATGAGACTCACACAACTAAGAAATCAACCAAACATCTGATTGGACAGTTGACTGTCGGGAAGGAGAAGAGTTCAGAAGACAATCACTGGAACTTAATGATGCGCTCAATCCGCCAGCCAATAGCAAAGTGGCATGGCCTACTGATGTGACTAACATCTCATGAATGCTCTCCTGCACTTCCTGGATGCCAAGCTGTGGATCAGGCTGTAGAGGAATTTGCATCTGCTTAGCTGCAGACCCAAACATGGACTTATCTCTCTCCTGACACCTCAGTAGCAAAGAATACCTTTTTGTTTCAGTCAGGACAGTGAAGTGACTGCCCAACTGAAACCTAGGTTACTCAGTCTACTTGTTCACTGACATGTCATTTTTGTTTATCTCTTTTTAGCTTTAACTCTCATCACATTGACAAAGCTCTAAAGTACTTACATTTGCACTCATTATTTATGATGAAAATTAATTTAGTTTTGCACCCACTACATGTTTTGTTGCTGGTGTTGCTGTTATATTTATCTTTAAGATGTGCTGTTCTTTTGCTTTATGTTGCAACTCTAAATGTTCGGTAAATTGAGCAATGCACTGTAAGTAAGAGTGTTAAATAATGACTTTTATTTAAGTCCAAACATTATAAATTATCTTGGAAAAATAAATAAAATTCAACAGAAAATTGTACCAAGGATAAGTAGCCTAACTGTGGTAAAAGCAAAATACAACATTCATGCATTTAGTGGGATTACATTTTTTTTTAAGTAGCAACGCCCTCTTTTTCAGGAATGCCCTGCTCACACAGTTAGATTAACATCTCATTTTATGTATTTATTTAGGTTTGGTCTGAAAGGTGTTTTTGCGTTTAGAGACTATCTCACTGGGTGCACCCATAGTCTGTATACAATAGGGTGCGCCACAGTGACAGTGCTTTCCTGCATTTGTTTTATTACTGGCCTCTGCTGCCATCTGTTGGTTTAACAGTTTATTTTGTTTGTGAAAGCAGAAAACCTACGTACTGTACTTTTGAACTTGCCTTCACAAACTGGGATTGTCCATCAGGCCCATCAGGCCCCCCCATCGACTGGTCCTATTATACATCCATGCCTTCAACCTCTATGGCCCTACACTAACTGTTGCCTCATCCTGTCTTTGCTTTTTGGGATTTTTATCAAATCAAGTGTGTGTGTGTGTGCGGGTGCATGCATATTATTTGCAAATAAATAAATATGATCGGGTAGCTGGCTGTGTCTTATTTTGACAGTGCCGCGGCAGCGTGGGGAGAGCAGCGGTCAGCGGGAAAAATGCAGACACATGAACACATGAAAACACATGAAAACATGAACATTGGTCCAGACCTTGGTTCGGACTTTCAGATGTGAAAGTACCCCTAAATCGATGGCTTTTCAATTCCGTGATTGCTCTGGTGCTGCCGTAAGATCCACCAGATCTCCCTCATTTTCGGCCAAATGTCCCTCACCTTCCGCTTTCTGTGTGTTGTCATTCTAAACTCGATTTATGAGGACTATGGTTAACGTCTCCTCAGATCTCTGCAGGGTAAATCCAGACAGCTAGCTAGACTATCTTTCGAATCTGAGTATTCTGTTAAACGACTAAAACAACTTTTGAGCACATGTTCCACCAAAACAAGTTCCTTCCTGAGGCTATTTTGCAGAGGCACTTTTATTGTATTTGGCGCGGAGCGCCACCCATGATGATTGTGATTGGTTTACAGAAATGCCAATTAATCAGAACACGTTTTTCTCCACTTGCCGAATGCTACAGTGGCCACTGCACTGCAACTTACAAAAACGTGTTTTCTTAATATGTTGTGGTCTATTTGCATGTGTTTTCTTAATTGTGTTGTGGTCTATTTGCATGTGTTTTCTTAATGTGTTGTGTTGTAGTCAATTTGGAAGTGTTTTCTTATATGTGTTGTGTTGTGGGCTATTTGCATGTGTTTTCTTAATGTGTTGTGTTTTGGTCTATTTACATGTGCAGCGCTGTGGAGGAAGGTCTGGCAGGTGACCTTGATTCGGATAGCGGCATAATACATCCATGGAAAACCTTAGCTAACCTTAGCTAAGTCCAAGCAAATATGTCCTTTTGTTGCCTGTGTGGGCCCACTGCAGGCAAAAAAGGGCCCCGACTGGGCAGCCCACTGTGGGCCCCGTTACCATCCTGAAATGCGGGGCATGTGTGGGCCACCCATGTGGAGCCCAGTGGTACAGCAGTGTGGGCTGTGCCCCATAAAGACACAGATATTAACACATTTGCCTCAGATGGTAAGTGTAAAGAGAAAGTAGGCTGTAAACATTGCAAACAGAAATTCAAAACGTAGCCTACTCACCAAAATGAAACCCCATAATTGCTCTGCATTAAGTGCTACTGATTTTTTGAGATAGGCTAAGGTAAAAGCTGCTGTTCTCAAAGCGTACGAGTTGGTCCCTGATGCTTATCGTCAGAAATTCAGGAGCTAGGAAAAAGGTGATAAGCTGACTAATGTGGAATTTGCTATCCATTTGCTGGGCCATTTAAGCTGCTTGTGTTCTGCTGCTGATGTTGATTGTTTTGGGGATCACTATGACTTAGGAGTGTTGACGCAGAGAAGGGGACTCAAGTTTGAGAATCGGACTGGAGTTGCACTTAAAGGGTAATTCCTTTTTTTTCAACCTTGACCCTATTTTCCTATGTTGACGATGGGAACAACAATCTTCCCAACTGGTCCAGTTTTAAGTGAGAACGCTGTGACCTGCAGCCGCGGACCGGGCTGCCATGTAATCCTATAGGGCAAATTTGCAGGGTCAATTACGTCTACTAAAATGCTGTTTCTGCCACAGACATGCTCAGATTATTATTCTAAGTGTGTGACAACATTATGGAAAGGATCCCTACAGAGATATGCCTTAACCTCTTTAAAACCTTTTTCTTTAACCAGAAACAGCTCTGAGATACCAAGCGCTAAAAAAAAACTATATTTTTCAGCGTGTATAGAGCCAACATATTTTCCTTCGTAAATCAGTAAACTATGTGTCTATTTCTGTGATTGTTGGAAAAGTGGTAATGGCTTTTCATAGTTTCATTTTGTTTCTGTCGACTTTGAATGAAGTGTATTTTACAATGCTAAAATTACTGTTTATTTACATGGAGTCTGGTGGATCTAGTGAACGCAATTTCACGGATGTTTTAATGTTTAAAAAAAGGATCTTACTCTTTAACAGAAAGTCGACATCCTTGGAAATCCTTTTCATAATGTTGCATACAACGTTCAATAACTTACATTGTAGGTTGTTTAGCTGACTGCCGACAGAAGCGCTCTTGCTTTATACTGGACCAATGTCAAAGATTGTCAGTCACGTAGACACAAAAACATAGGAAAATAGGGTCCAGTTTGAAAAAATCTAAGTTACCCTTTAGGTCACACACAATGACTGGAGACTTGACTTAAGACTCGTCCTCAAAAGACTTCAGACTCAACCTAGACTCAAAATGTGGGACTCATGAACTATCTTTACTTTTAGGGAACGTCTTATGAGGTGAATGTTATTCCCCTCCCTGCATAACCTTTAACCTACCTAAGTAACACTTAACATATTTGCTGCCACAATTGAGAAAGGAAACATAGTTTGACCACACCAGCAGCTGCTGTGTCATTCATTATAATCATGGCTTTTAAAACTTCATGCAACAAGGCCCAAACAAAAGAAGCGCTGAATGTAAAATATGTGGACTCAGAGACTTGTGAGCATCTCTGTGTTAGGAGCAATTTAAAATGACTGTTTCTCAGCATGTAGCAACATTTGTGAGTGAACAGAAAGGCAGCTTTATTTTTTTTTAATTTATTTATATAGCACATTTCAGCAAAGCAACCACAGTTTTTTTCAATTGCTTAAGCACAATTTTGAAAACAGGGACAGTCTTTTTCAAAACACTACACACAATTAGCACAATCACACACCCAATTAGCAGAACACCTCAGACCCTTTGCAAAATGAAACACTCTTGCAAAAACTATACACTAGTTTATAAAAAAACATATTTTGTTACCATATGAAACACACACGTTTCATTTGACTTAATTATGTTTGAACCAGATACACACTGCTGTTGCTAACCTAAAACACTTTTAGCAATTCTACTTCTCAGTGATTAGAGTACTGTAAATGAAGTACACAGAGAAAGTGCAAATTTACAATAAGTTCACACTACACAAGACCAGTGCTGCAGACTGAGGAAAATATAATTTATTTCTCTCCATATACCCAAATCAGTCAACATGTCAACATGGAGAATCACAAGTTTTCATGCTACTACAGTAGTGTGCATAACACTGTTAGCTCAGCAAACAACAGACAAAAATAAAATACGGTATCCAGTACAGGTTACAATCACGACAACAAACAACAACAAACAAAAAAATTATCTGAAAAAGTACAGAAAATACTAGACATTATCTCTTCGTCTAGGTGGATCTTCACCCTCAGTCTTCTTCTTGTGACTCCTTCCATTTTGGTTGAAGGCAGGTGAACTTACCTGCTGCATTTTAGATAGTGCTTTAACCTGATTGGTGTGTCTACAATTATTTTTTTCTGAATGCTTAAGCGCTAATCGTGATTCTTGTAGCACAATTTCTAAAACTATTAATACGTATAGCAAAACCACTCACTGAGTTTGCAAAACTAAAAGCACAAACACTGCTTTGCACTCAATTTGCAATTTTGTAACACACACTTTGCAAAACTGTAGGCACAATTCACTGCACAGCACTCTTTTTGCAGAACTTTAAACAACTCACTGCTTACACTCAATTACCAAATTTCCAACACACTCCTAGCAAAATTATACACATGTATGGCTATCATTAACACTATTTTGCCAACTGTCTTGCACACTTTCACATGTGAAAACTGTTTCAGATAATTAGTTCACTTTGCAATCAACATAAGCACTATAAATAAGCCACAGGTAAGCTGTCTGTGTGGAGTACAATGGAAGGAGCAGTAAGAGTGAGAAGAGTGAGAATCAGAGGAGGCAGAGGAGGCCGAGGGAGAGGACGTGGAGGTGAAGAAGTTGGAGGAAGAGGACGTGGAGTTGAAGAAGCGAGAGGGTTAGAGGAAGTTAGAGGAAGAGGACAAGGAGGAGCAAGAAGAGGACGAGGAGGGGAAAGAGGGAGGGTAAGAAGAGTAAGAAATAGAATAACTGATGACATCAGAGCTACAATAGTGGACCATGTCATCAACCATGGGATGACCCTGAGGGAAGCTGGCCAACGGGTTCAGCCTAATTTGAGCCGCTACAAGCATCATTAGGACATTTCGAAATGAGAATCGGTAAGTACTTTGTAGCACTGCCATACTCTAATGAGAAACACAACAGTACCATACATGCAAAAATACTGAAATTGTTACTTTACAGAATTGCTAGATGTCCAGATGTTGGGGGCAGAGGAAGAATGTTCACTCCAGAGCAAGAGACCCATATAGTGAACATGGTGATTGCCAATAATGCAATAAGACTGCGCGAAATACAGCAGCGCATAATTGATAATGACAGCATCTTCAAAATATACACAGTGTAAGCATTTCTGCACTAAGTGCGTGTAATTTGGCGCCGCACAGAATAAGAATGAAGCAAATTTACAGAGTTCCTTTCGAGAGAAACACAAAACGTGTAAAGCAACTGCGATATGACTATGTGCAGGTAAGCTATAGTGTCATTGGTTCTGAATTTGGAAGTGCATACTGTAGTGCTGTGCATGGGCCTGATGTGTTGCATTTGTTTTGTCTTGTCCAGAGAGTGATGGAACTGGAAGCAGATGCCATGGGACTAGGGTTGGGTAACGAAACTCGGTGCCAATAGGGAACCGGTGCCGACGTAAACGGTAGTAACGAGACCGAATAAGAACGAAAGTTTCGGTGCCTCATTTCGGTGCTCGACTTTACACTACACCTGACAGCATGTAACGTTAGCCTACCTTTAGCTAGCAGCTGGATTAATCACGGTTAAAATGCTGACAGCTAACGTTAAACAGTGTAAAGTGTGACTGTATTTCACTGTGGAGGACTTCAACAGCGGGATGTAACAGTCTGCTCTGCAGCGCAGCAGCAGCTGCCGTTAATCGCAATTCATAGATATACAGTATGTTTAGAGGTATTTTGAATATGAAACAGACGCCGTGACGGTGCGTTCACTTGCAGCTGCCGTTGTCAGAATTAAACAACACAGACGGTGCGTTCACTTGCAGCTGCCATTGTCGGAATTAAACAACACAGACGGTGCATTCACTTAAAACAGGTAGCCTCGTGGTGCATTCACAGTAATTGTAAAATACCCTTTTCCCATCTGGGGTTCAACAGCAATTTACTGGTGAAATAAGTTATTGTTATAGTTATTACATTATTATTAAATCTTTAATTTTGACCATGGCCTTAGCAATAAACAAGTCACTGACTGTTGTTTACTACCCTTATTTTTTTTTCTTCTTCTTTTTTTTTTTACTTTATTGAAAAGTACCGGTTCAGGCACCGTTTAGGCACCGGCACCGTTTTAAAAGTATCGATTTAGCACCGGAACCGAAAAAAAACCAAACGATACCCAACCCTACATGGGACATGAGCTACTTTTTGTAGATGAGGCCGGTTTTAACCTCAGTAAAACCAGGAGACGTGGCAGGAACATTATTGGACACCGTGCCATCATCAATGTCCCAGGATGACGTGGTGGTAACATAACCATGTGTGCAGCTATAAGCCTAAATGGTGTTGTTCACCATCATGCAACCATAGGCCCATACAACACTGCACACATTATTGCATTCCTGGACACCTTACATGACATGCTCACTGTTCAGAGACCAGAGCATACCCGATATGTCATCATATGGGACAATGTTAGTTTCCATAGGGCTGCTTTGGTCCGCAACTGGTTTACAGACCATCCATTCTTCATGGCACTCAACCTCCCTCCATACTCTCCATTCTTAAATCCCATCGAGGAGTTCTTCTCTGCCTGGCGCTGGAAAGTGTACGACCGTCATCCTCATCAACAGGTAGCCCTTTTACAGGCAATGGAGGAGGCATGTGGAGATATTGACCAGGCATCATGTCAGGCCTGGATACGGCATTCAAGGAGATATTTTCCCCGGTGCCTTGGACTGGAGGATATCGCATGCGATGTGGACGAAATTTTGTGGCCGGACCCAGAAAGACGACATGATGTAGGCTGATTGTCTTTAACTTTTTTTTTTTTTGTGAAATTACTATTTTGTGTTCTGACTTTGTCTTGGTTTTGATGAGTGTGAATAAACACCAATACTTGAAGTTTGGATCCTTGTATGTTTACATGACACTATGACAAAAGTATGACCTCAAATTGACATCTGTACACAGAGAAAGCAAAAGCCTGATGTGTTTTGTATTCATTCCATCAGTGTGTAGTTGGCACATTGTGTGCTTAGTAGATGATGGCTTGTGTTTACTGTTTGATACGAAAACACAATTTTTACGAAGGTGTGAAGAGTTAATCTAGCTGTGTTCGCTTTTGCAAGAGAACTACAATGTTTTGATAATTGGGTGAAAGGTTTTCTTATTTGTGTGTAGAGTTTTGCAAAAATAGCCAATAGTTACAAAAAATGTGCTTAAGCAATCAGAAAAAACTGTAAGCAATCATGTGTTTGCGTACCTGGTGGCTGTGTTTAACCAAATGGTTCATGGGTGTGTTCATTTGAATGCCTTTGCTTTGAAACTGCAAGGAAATGATATCATGATAAATTTCTGTGTCAAATGCATACAAGTGTGTTTAGTGTTTTGCAAATCACTGTGTGTGATGTTTTGCAAAAAGTGTGAACCTGACAATGTGCTTACAGTTGTGCAAATCTAGGCCAGTGTCTTGCTCCTTGAGTGTAAGGTTTTGCTAATTGTGGGAAAGTTTTAATTTTAGTTGTAAAAAACTGTAAAGTGGAATTTAAAGAGTTAGCAGATGATGCAGCAGATCTGTTATAAATTGTTGACTTCTGACTCGCAGGGACGTCATCAAAATGACAGCTGCCTTATGGCACAGGGACGCACTGTCGCAGCTGGACTGTGCGATGTCCCACCCCGCAGTGATAAGCCAACAGCTGTTGCCCTGGCCGCTGAATGGGAGCGCTTGGAGAGGTTAGGGTGTCTCGTTGCGCTACTTAGGCAACAGCTCCACCCTGTGGTTAAATCTGGTATGTTCATCTGTAACAGTAGAGCCCAGTGTGTGAGCCAATATGCTGTATGTGAATATATGGACCTTAAGGACACAACCTCTGCCTCTCGTATTAACCTACCCTAGACACTGTTGGATAATGATTTGGCCAAGTTTTTAAAGCGTATGTTGCGGCCTTTTCGTCGTGCGACAAGGACTGTGAAGAGAGATGGGTTTTGCTCATCCCTTAGTGAAGCGTTTGTTGAAGGGGATCAGACGACAGTGCTTCGGGCTTGGGGGTTCCCATTTTGAGCCTCTGGCACAAATCTCTCTCAGAATGTTGTTCCTGACAACGAGCGTTCCTCATAGCCTCGACGTCGGCTAGGAGAGTGAGTGACTTATGCGCGCTGTCGGCCTCACCGTCCTTCTTTTCTATTAGAGAGGACAGGAGCGCGGCTACTTTGCAGCCAAATCCTTCATTCATGTCGAAAGTCAAAATTAACTATTTTCGGCCGAGAATTCCTTACCTTGAGGGTTTCTTCCACTTCATATATATATATCTATATATATATATATACAGTACAGGCCAAAAGTTTGGACACACCTTCTCATTCAATGTGTTTCTTTATTTTCATGACTATTTACATTGTAGATTCTCACTGAAGGCATCAAAACTATGAATGAACACATATGGAATTATGTACTTAACAAAAAAGTGTGAAATAACTGAAAACATGTCTTATATTTTAGATTCCTCAAAGTAGCCACCCTTTGCTATTTTTGATAACTCTGCAAACCCTTGGTGTTCTCTCAATGAGCTTCATGAGGTAGTCACCTGAAATGGTTTTCACTTCACACGTGTGCTTTGTCAGGGTTAATTAGTGGAATTTTTCCCCTTATTAATAAAAATGCAAAGGGTGGCTACTTTGAAGAATCTAAAATATAAGACATGTTTTCAGTTATTTCACACTTTTTTGTTAAGTACATAATTCCATATGTGTTCATTCATAGTTTTGATGCCTTCAGTGAGAATCTACAATGTAAATAGTCATGAAAAAAAAAAAAAAAACGCATTGAATGAGAAGGTGTATCAAACACAACATATATATATATATATATATATATATATATATATATATATATATATATATATATATATATATATATATATATATATATATATATATGAAGTGGAAGGAAGAAACCCTCATAGAAAGGGAATAATCGTCTCACCTAGTCTGCCCAGTGCGCGCGTTATCTCAGTTATCTCATGTTTTACGCACGGCAGACATCAGGCGGTTGCTGTTCGATCACTTTTTAACACTCACTCGGCTCTTTCGAAACAGCGGCTGTCTCAACGGCTGTGTGAGGTTATCACCCACGCTTTTAGTGTAAAGGGACTGGCATCTGTGCACACTACACGAGAGCGTTATCAGCACCCACGACTCTCCTCAGAGGTATGACAGTGGCTGACATCTGCGCAACGGCATCTTGGGCATCTTCGCTTTCACCTTCTCCGATCTAACTACAGAAGAACGCATGTACACTAGAGTGCTGATCGGGCCGCATTTTTCTATCAGAGCAGTAACCAAACCCGACCCGAGCTCGACAGGCATTAACATATTTACGTCCAAGCTCGACCCGAGCACGACACAGTTAAAATCAATTTTTTTGTTCTCATACTAATAACACATGTACGTGTTGTTTGTGTGGAAAGCCCACTTTTATTAAGCAACTGTGGGAAGGCATTGGGAAATGTCAACAGATGATGATATATATATAACAATTTATTTGAGTATATATGCTAAAAAAATTATTAGAGTTTTGAGTTTAAAGTCATAATTCTGAGAATAAAGATAGTATTCTGAGAAAAAAGTCAGAATCCTGCCTAAAGGCAGTTACACGTCGAGGGATTTCTGACTCCCAAGTTCCTCAGTCTCCACAGCAACAAACAGTACAATATACAATGTACACAATATTCAGCCCTAATGACTTTGTTTTCGGTCACACGTTGCGTCTTCCCTTAGCAGTCCTTCAGGATGATTTGGCAATAGTTGATCCACCCAAAAAAACTGATACTGAAACAGACAGAGGAGGCAGTGTTATCAGGCAGCTGCTATGTACCCGTCATTAATGCAGACATACTGTAGACTTAAACTATTACTCTGCCTGGGATATGTTTTGATATAGGCTTGTTATGTAGGTCAGTGGCCAGAATGTGACATGTCTCAATTTACACAGCAAGCTGGAAATTCAACCACAGTAGTGAGAGCAGCAAGTTAGCGGACTGTGGAGTCATCACTGCCCCTTTCTCTCTTGATGCTGCGCACCGTGTGTGTGTGTGTGTGTGTGTGTAATCCGAGATCAAAGGAGAGAAACACAACCTTAGATGACAGCAAAACACAATAAAAACCAAATAATCCCAACTAAATAAAGCTAGAATGGAGTTGAATATTCGGATCCAATTCAATCATCTACCAAAATCCATTTTATTCGATATTTACTACTTTGCTTTCAGAAGGCAACTATTGATGTTTGCGATTAATATAAATGAACTAATCATGGCAAGCATATAATTAATAAGATACATTTTTTTAATTGCCTGATAGTCCAATGTTTTTAAACTGTTAAATGAAGACTTCAAGAGCCTACAATAGACTTAAATAGAATTAATCAGTAAGCAAAAATCAATACTTGGCCTTTCAACAGACACCTGAAACATCAGTTGATATATAATTACAACAACTATCTGACTATCTGCGATACCACATTTGGTATGCATACCACATTTAGCTTTTGGGATGTCATCAAAACCTGATTCAATATAAAGGCTACTTGTGGACACAGTGTGTGACACAGAAGACCTGGGAGTCCTGGATTGTAGTAGTGGCTATGTTCTCATCAGCTTGAGATCATTTGAAACATTTATTGAGTGCATTTGTTTTTACACCTACTCTAACAAAAAGAACAGGACCTTTCAAAAAAGGATTGGTGAATACTGTTGACAAAGAGGAGGTCAGGTAAGGACATCTTTTAAATGTTTACCTTTTCTGTTAAAAGTGTTAAATACATATGCAAACTATGTCTCCATCATTTAGTGTCTAAACAAGAGGTTAGTATGTATTCTCAATAACAACTAAGTCTGAATTTTTTTTGTCACTTTGAAGTCAAAGCCCAAGTGTAACAATACCCAGACATGGTTTCATTGTGGATAGGTGTCCTATTCAGCTCATTTTAAGGGCTGTTTAATTACATGGACTTATTCTAAGGTGGAAGTACCTTTGTAATTATCTAACAGACATCAGCCGCCACCATGAGTACGGACGCGGAGATGGCCACTTATGGCAAAGCTGCCATTTACCTTCGGAAGCCAGAAAAGGAGAGAATTGAGGCTCAAACTGCACCATTTGATGCCAAGAGTGCCTGCTACATCGCCGATGTCAAGGAGCTGTACTTGAAGGCAAAAATCCTCAAGAAAGATGGTGACCAAGTCACCGTTGAAACCCTGATATCTAAGGAGGTTAGTATCATGAAGTCAGACTCAACCGGCAATTCAATATGATCAGTTCTCAATGTGACAAATGTACTGTTCCAGGAGAGGGTAGTGAAAGAAGCTGATGTCCATCCAATGAACCCTCCCAAGTATGACAAGATTGAGGACATGGCCATGATGACCCATCTCAATGAAGCCTCTGTGCTGTATAACCTCAAAGAGCGTTATGCAGCATGGATGATCTACGTAAGACAATCTGCCTAATGAGAAAAGAGAACTATTGCAAATTGCTATACTTGTAGGAAACAGAGTTAACTGTTGAATCTCTATGATCACTTTCAGACTTACTCTGGGTTGTTCTGTGCTACTGTGAACCCCTACAAGTGGCTCCCAGTGTACGATGCTGAATGTGTAAGTGCCTATAGAGGCAAGAAGCGTATGGAGGCTCCACCCCACATCTTCTCTGTCTCTGACAACGCTTTTCAGTTCATGCAAACTGGTAAGTTATTACCATAACAATGTAGAATGTATATTGTATAATATGTGACATTTCTATTGCAGTAAAACATAGTCAATTATTTTGTTTTTGATTTTACAGATAGGGAGAACCAGTCTGTCTTGATCACGTAAGTTTGTTGTATTTACATTTATAGACTTTGTTTAACTGTCAAATATCTTGATCAAATTCTTAAACGTCTGTGTCTATACCTAGTGGAGAATCTGGTGCTGGAAAGACTGTGAACACCAAGCGCGTCATTCAGTACTTTGCAACAATCGCAGTTGGTGGACCGAAGAAGGACGACTCAAAAGTATGTTACTGTATGATTAAAATTCAGGGTTCTTCCGTAATAGAATATTTTTCAAGGGGGAAAAATAATGTCATTTTCTGACTGTAATTCTAAACCTGGATTATAGGGGTCACTGGAGGATCAGATTATTGCAGCCAATCCCCTGCTGGAGGCCTATGGTAACGCCAAAACTATTAGGAATGACAACTCTTCTCGTTTTGTAAGTTTGGAACAATTTCTGCACAATAGAGAGGTCTTGTTACAGATTGCCAATGTGGAGGAACATTAAAAATCTATTATTCCAAACAGGGTAAATTCATCAGAATCCATTTTGGCGCAACGGGCAAACTGGCAAGTGCTGATATTGAGACATGTAAGTAATAATACTCATAGTACATACAAATGACTGGAATTGAGAATTGGCCAGGCTGTAATTTATGAACAATATTTGTAGATCTGCTGGAGAAGTCTAGAGTGACATACCAGCTTTCTGATGAAAGAGGCTACCACATCTTCTTCCAGATGATGACCGGCCACATCCCTGAGATACTTGGTAAGAAGACTGAGAGGATGCACATTGTTTAACCTGTTTTCATATGAAAAAAATGTTCTGACATTTCCACCCTTTTTTAATCTCCAGATATGGCACTCATCACCACCAACCCCTACGACTTCCCCATGTGTAGCATGGGTCAGATCACTGTGGCCAGCATTGATGACAAAGTTGAGCTGGAAGCCACTGATGTAAGTGATCTTCACTTCAAAATATTTTAATGTACTTTTTTTCCATTTAATGCAAGTGCATTCTTCTAAAGTTAATATGTTTTGTGTCAACCTCTTTTGAACTCAGAATGCCATTGATATCCTGGGCTTCAGCAATGAAGAGAAAATAGCCATCTACAGGATGACTGGTGCTGTGCTCCACCATGGTAACATGAAGTTCAAGCAGAAGCAGCGTGAGGAGCAGGCTGAGCCTGATGGCACAGAGGGTGAGTACTGAATGTCAGCTCAAAGTGAATAGCTTGGAAACAACAGTAAAGCAGTTCTTAATCACACTGGTGTCTGTTTACATCATGATGGAAATCTCTGAACTATTTTCAGAGGCTGACAAGGTTGCTTACTTGCTGGGTCTGAACTCCGCTGACATGCTCAAGGCTCTGTGCTATCCCAGAGTGAAGGTCGGAAATGAATATGTCACCAAGGGACAGACTGTACCTCAGGTAAATATGAATTATCAATACAATAATAACTATTTAAAAACAGATTAGTTATATTATTTCTACTAAAATAATGCAGTACAGGGTTTAATAACAATCAGCCTACAACGGCAGTGTTCAATATACCGTATTGCTACTTTCAAAGACACAATGAATTCTAAATGCGTAATGTAGAACAAGTCAAGGACCATCTTAGATGTTATTTTTAGTTTTTAGATCTTTTGTATTATTTTTCTCACCAGTGAGGTGCCCGTTCAGGCAGATTGCTTGGACTGTGGTATTTGTGTTTGCAGCGTTCTCGAGAACCCCTCATACAATCAACTTAATGCTCACACTGCGCTTCCTATACACCTGCAATACACCTGCCATGACATAGTTGCATCATATACCCAAGGCGTGTCTACTCATGGTCAGAAATACATTTACAATAAACTGGGGGAAAACATCCAGAGCAAACTTTTCCATTAGGCAAGTTAGGCAACTGCCTGGGGGCCCAATGTAAAAGGGCCCCAAACTGCTATAGATTTGTTATGATGTTCAGGTATGAAAAATATAGAATATGTACCCAGAAATAACTTACAAAGCACTTACAAACTATGCAACTCAACTCACTCACAGTACTGACTTACTTTGTACTTCTACTTCAGAGGAATATATTGTACTGCTACATTTTCCTTACAGAGAAGTTTTACTGGTAACATTGCCACAGCTGTGGCTCAATTCAATTCAATTCAATTTTATTTATAGTGTCAAATCATAACAAGAGTTATCTAAGGACACTTTACATTGTGACAGTGGCACTTTTAGGAAGAAACCTCGGACAGACCCAGGCTCTTGGTGGGCGGTGTCTGACGGTGCCGATTGGGGTTGTGATGAACAATGGCAATAATAGTCACAATAAAGATAATGACTAGAAGTAGTAGTTGTAATAGATCATGGTGTTGCAGGGCGCAGCAGGGCGTAACAGGGCGTAGCAGGACATTGGCTGGACGTAGCAAGTCGTAGCTGGGCACTGCAGAGCGTAGCAGGGTGTAATAGGGCACAGCAGGCGTAGAGCAGGACCACGGCGACAGCTGCCACTATGAATTAGGTGCCATCCTGATCCAAGGAAACATGCTGGGTGAAAAAAAACACACCCAGCCCCGCCGGTCTAGGCGAACGCTGCGACTCCTTACTCCCCAAATATACGTGAGCTTTCTATGGGGAGAAGCAGAGATAGGGTGGGGGTGCACCATGACTGTGGCTACACACCCACCCCCGCCGGTCTAGTCGAACGCTGCAACTCTTCACTCCCTAACTATAGGCTTTATCAAAGAGGAGAGTTTTAAGTTTACTCTTAAAAGTGGTGATGGTGTCTGCCCCCCGGACCCAGACTGGGAGCTGGTTCCACAGGAGAGGAGCCTGATAGCTGAAAGCTCTGGCTCCCATTCTACTTTTAGAGACTCTAGGAACCACAAGTAACTCTGCATTCTGGAGAGCAGTGCTCTCCCTCCCTATCTCTGCTTCTCTTAGGTACTATGAGCTCTTCAAGATACGATTTTGTACTTCGTACTTCTGTAAGTCAGAAGAAGGATTTTAAATTCAATCCTGGATTTTACGGGTAGCTCAGGTAGTAGAACGGTCGCCTACCAATCGAAAGGTGTGTGGTTTGATCCCTGGCCCTGCAGTCCCATGTTGAAGTGTCCGCTGGCAAGACACTGATACCCAAATTGCTCCCGATGCTACGCCATCTGTGTGTGAATGTTTATCTGATGAGCAGTTGTCAACCTTGTATGGCAGCCTCAGCCACAGTGTATGAATGTGTGTGAATGGGGAATGGTGCCTGTAATATGTAAAAGCGCTTTGAGCAGTTGTTAAGACTAGAAAAGTGCTATGTAACTACAATCCATTTACATTGCAGATTTGGATTTTCCCGCACAAAATTATTAATCATTACCTTTTGACTAGGCCTAGTTCTAACACTGCCAACACCAACATTCCAAGTTAGAGAAATTGTTAGACTGTTTGTCTTGGACTCAAGTTGAGCAATCTTTTTTTTTGTAAATCAGAGTGAGCACTCCTTCCATTCACGCTGCTCTCCAGGTTAAAATCATTCCAATATGTCAAGTTGTCCCTTCTGCTCAGTAAAATGTTATTATTTTAAACGTTCTTATTATACATCCATGGTACAGGCCGATGTGGAACTGGACCTTGGGTTAGTCTGTGTGAGACTAGGGGCAGCTGTCAGGAGGAAGAGAGGCTTTCCCAATGATTTTACAAAAAGGTTGACTGACTTCAATCAAATCACATCCTTGTTTTTATTCAGGTGATGAACTCGGTGCCTGCCCTGGCCAAGGCTATCTATGAGAGGATGTTCTTGTGGATGGTCATTCGTATTAACCAGATGTTGGACACTAAACAAGCACGACAGTTCTACATTGGTGTCCTGGACATTGCTGGTTTTGAAATCTTTGACGTAAGCATCATTTCCAACAATTCACAGAATCATTCTTATTGCCCTGCGAGAAATTATACTGATGAATTGTCCCCTCACAGTTCAACACCTTGGAACAGCTGTGCATTAACTTCACAAATGAGAAACTGCAACAGTTTTTCAACCACACCATGTTTGTCCTGGAGCAAGAGGAGTACAAGAAGGAGGGTATTGTCTGGGCGTTCATTGACTTTGGCATGGACTTGGCTGCCTGCATTGAGCTCATTGAAAAGGTAATCACTTCATTTGTTGATAATATATAATTGTTCTTTTTGGATTGTGTGTGTCACCTAATGACACCTAATCAACTAATACTATATTTCTCTCCACTTCTTTCAAGCCCATGGGCATCTTCTCCATCCTTGAAGAGGAGTGCATGTTCCCCAAGGCCTCAGACACATCCTTCAAGAACAAGCTGTATGACCAGCATCTTGGCAAAAACAAAGCATTTGAGAAGCCTAAGCCCCCCAAGAAAGGCAAGATTGAGGCCCACTTCTCCCTGGTGCACTACGCTGGTACCGTGGACTACAATATCACTGGCTGGCTGGACAAGAACAAGGATCCACTGAATGACTCCGTCTGTCAGCTGTACATGAAATCCCCAGTGAAACTGCTGGCTATCTGCTTCCCTCCCGTCGTTGAGGGTATGCTAGTAACTGCAGTAAACTAAAACATGTTTTTAGGTTACACTGTATATTTTCAACTAACTGTAGAATATGTTCATGTACATTTTATTTGTTATTCTAACAAAACATGTCTACTTAAAATCCTCAACAGATACTACCAAGAAGGGAGGCAAGAAGAAGGGTGGTTCTATGCAGACTGTGTCTTCACAGTTTAGGGTAAGGTTTAACATAGCAAACTTATATTATACTGTATATATATCGGTTTATGCTCAAACTCACAATTGATTACATGTCATGATAAGACTCCCCATTTGGATCTACAGGAGAACTTGGGGAAGCTGATGACTAACTTGAGGAGCACCCATCCTCACTTTGTGCGCTGCCTGATTCCCAATGAAACAAAGACTCCAGGTATATAGAGAACATAATTTCCTAATACTCTTTAAGGAGTGGTTTTTTTTTGTTAATAAAGTTTATTTAATTGTGTGCTGCTTTAACTAAGAAACTATTAAGTCAAAAAAGTAATTACAAAATGTATTTTTTACAGGTCTTATGGAGAACTTCCTGGTCATCCACCAGCTCAGGTGTAACGGTGTGCTGGAAGGTATCAGAATCTGCAGAAAAGGTTTCCCCAGCCGAATCATCTATGCTGACTTCAAGCAGAGGTATCAATCAATATTTTAATAGAATTTGGATAGATTATCAAAAGAAAATGCTCATACTGACCATTAACTCTCATAAAAAAGGTACAAGGTACTGAATGCCAGTGTCATCCCCGAGGGCCAGTTTATTGACAACAAGAAGGCTTCGGAGAAGCTGCTTGGTTCAATTGATATTCCACATGATGAGTACAAATTCGGACACACAAAGGTAAAGACCTCACTTTCTTTATTTTACTGTGCAATAAGGACCAAAGAGGTTAGGCTGTTTAGTCCAGTTTGTTTGCTTGTTTTTCTGGTAATAATATGTATTAAATTATATCTGTTAATATTAAATTAAAAAATCTAACAACTACTTACATGATTGTAGAGTTTGAGCCAAGGAAAAGTGAATTATTTTAAGTATAGAGGCAGAGCAGCCTGCATGTGGCCATTTATAAAAAACCTTAGCCTTTGAAGCCTTAAAACATGTAGGGTAAGCGAAAATCCTTTTTTCTTAACAAGGTGAAGTATTCACTATCTGAGTTCATCCTACATTCCTTTTTATTTTTGTTCGATCAGGTGTTCTTTAAGGCCGGTCTGCTGGGTGTCCTTGAGGAGATGAGAGATGAAAAACTGTCATCTCTGGTCACCATGACTCAGGCTTTGTGCCGTGGTTACCTCATGAGAAAGGAGTTTGTAAAGATGACGGAGAGGAGGCATGTTAAAAACAGCTCATTCTGAATCATGGTATGAAAAATCACTACCAATATTGTCCATAACAGCTACTTCTTGTCCTCAGGGAAGCCATATATACTATCCAGTACAATATCCGCTCATTCATGAATGTCAAACACTGGCCATGGATGAAGGTGTACTACAAGATCAAACCTCTGCTGAAGACTGCTGAAACTGAAAAGGAGCTGGCAAATATGAAGGAGAACTATGATAAGATGAAAACTGACTTGGCTACTGCCCTGGCCAAGAAGAAGGAACTGGAGGAGAAGATGGTGTCCCTTATGCAGGAGAAGAATGATCTGCACCTGCAAGTAGCATCTGTAAGTACACATTGACAGTAAGTTGTGCTTTTCATGTTTTTCAAAGTTGATGTGCTGACTTATATTGTCTTTAAATTAACTAGGAATCAGAAAATCTGAATGATGCTGAGGAGAGATGTGAGGGACTTATCAAGAGTAAGATTCAGCTGGAGGCCAAACTCAAAGAGACAACTGAGAGACTGGAGGATGAAGAGGAAATCAATGCTGAGCTCACTGCCAAGAAGAGAAAGCTGGAGGATGAATGCTCTGAGCTCAAGAAGGATATTGATGACCTGGAGCTTACCTTGGCCAAAGTGGAAAAAGAGAAACATGCCACAGAGAACAAGGTTCCTAACTAATAATCTCTCTATCAGATCAAGTAAAATTATAATTATGATTGTTTAAAGACAAGATCTTTCTTGCACATTTAGGTTAAGAACCTGACAGAGGAGATGGCCTCTCAGGATGAGAGCATTGCTAAGCTGACTAAGGAAAAGAAAGCCCTTCAGGAGGCTCATCAGCAGACTCTTGATGACCTGCAGGCAGAGGAAGACAAAGTCAACACTCTGACCAAGGCCAAGACCAAGCTTGAGCAGCAAGTGGATGATGTAAGTTTACAAAGTCTCTTGGATTGGCAAAGCAAGAGTATTCTTCTTGAATGTGATGATTAAAAACTCATCTTATTTCTTAGCTTGAGGGTTCTCTGGAGCAAGAGAAGAAGCTCCGTATGGACCTTGAGAGATCCAAGAGAAAGCTTGAGGGTGATCTGAAACTGGCCCAGGAATCCATAATGGATCTTGAGAATGAGAAGCAGCAGTCTGACGAGAAGATCAAAAAGTAAAAAATTTTGAATTTGTACAACAAGCACTCTTTAAAGAAAAAAAAGCTGTGGTCAACTGCATTAAATTTGTATTTTAACTATCTCACAGGAAGGACTTTGAAATCAGTCAGCTCCTCAGCAAAGTTGAAGATGAGCAGTCACTGGGTGCTCAGCTTCAGAAGAAGATCAAGGAGCTCCAGGTGACATAGGTTTACAGAAACCATTCCTGCAAATGTTTCCAATTTGTTAATTAAAAGTAAAAGTGCAGTGAAAGACCTTATATCTATATTCAACAGGCTCGTATTGAGGAACTGGAGGAGGAGATTGAGGCTGAGCCTCGCGGCTACGTCGAGTTGAAGCAGAGAGGCGACCTCTCCAGGGAACTTAGGAGAATCAGTGAGAGGCTGGAGGAGGCCGGTGGTGCCACTGCTTCTCAGATTGAGATGAACAAGAAGCGTGAAGCCGAGTTCCAGAAGCTCCGTCGTGATCTTGAGGAGTCCACTCTGCAGCATGAAGCCACTGCTGCTGCTCTTCGCAAGAAGCAAGCTGACAGCGTTGCTGAGCTGGGAGAGCAGATCGACAACCTCCAGCGTGTAAAGCAGAAGCTTGAGAAGGAAAAGAGTGAATACAAGATGGAGATTGATGACCTCTCCAGCAACATGGAGAATGTTGCTAAAGCAAAGGTAAACCATGCATTACATGCTATTACCCAAATTAGTACAGTAATAAAAAAACCATTAATATTATAGATAACATTTGATCGCTGAGCTCATCTCTATTTACTCATTAGGGAAATCTTGAAAAGATGTGCCGTACTCTAGAGGACCAACTCAGCGAACTGAAGACCAAGAATGATGAAAATGTCCGTCAAATCAATGACACAAGTGCACAGAGAGCACGTCTCCTGACAGAAAATGGTATCTACAAGCTATCTGTTAATGATGTGTTGTGTATGTTATTAAGAAACATGATATAAACTAATGTATCATGACATCTTTCACACAAGGTGAGTTCAGCCGTCAAGTTGAAGAGAAAGAAGCTCTTGTCTCCCAGCTGACCAGAGGCAAACAGGCATTCACACAACAGATTGAGGAGCTGAAAAGACATGTTGAAGAGGAGGTTAAGGTAAGAAACATTTAAGTAAGTGTGTATTGGTATTATTCGTTTGGGATTCAGGAATTTTGTAAATTCAATCATATTTCTTACACCAGGCTAAGAATGCTCTTGCCCATGGACTGCAATCAGCCCGCCATGACTGTGATCTGCTGAGGGAGCAGTTTGAGGAGGAGCAAGAGGCCAAGGCTGAGCTGCAGCGTGGAATGTCCAAGGCCAACAGTGAGGTGGCTCAGTGGAGATCTAAGTATGAAACTGATGCTATCCAGCGCACTGAGGAGCTTGAGGAATCCAAGTGAGTAACATTCAAACAATTCAATGGCCAGTGTATGATTTTAGCATAACTCAACTTTGGAGCAAACATTTTACAGCTCTCCCTTATGATGTTCATATAGATCTTTAAAAACATAACTAACCATTGATAACAATACTAGGCTGATCATAAATTGCCCACCCACCCTTTCCAAAACTCGCTTCCGTAAGAACATTAGGCTTCAAACAAACAACAACGCAACACTCAAAATATAAGATCTCACGTTGCAGATTCTTGTTACTAAGGCTTCAGGTGACTTCATAGTTTTCAGTGGGAAACAAATCTTACCTTTTTCAAACAGGAAAAAGCTGGCTCAGCGTCTTCAGGAGGCTGAGGAGCAGATTGAGGCAGTAAATTCCAAGTGTGCTTCTCTTGAGAAAACCAAACAGAGGCTCCAGAGTGAGGTGGAGGACCTCATGATTGATGTGGAGAGGGCCAATGGGCTGGCTGCCAACCTGGACAAGAAGCAGAGGAACTTTGACAAGGTAGCATTGTTTACCTTGTGTGGCCAAGCCATACAAACAATGAAAGATATATTTATTTGTCTTCCCATTGCTACATAAACAACTGAACAATATAAATGGTGTTATTCAGGTTTTGGCAGAGTGGAAACAGAAGTACGAGGAGGGTCAGGCAGAGCTCGAGGGAGCACAGAAGGAGACTCGTTCACTCAGCACTGAGCTGTTCAAGATGAAGAACTCTTATGAGGAATCTCTGGATCAGCTGGAGACCATGAAGCGTGAAAACAAGAATCTGCAACGTGAGTTCTGCACTATCTGACAGTTATATTCAACAAATGTATTTCTTACATTGTATTCAACATGTCATAAAATCAAGTGTTTATATTTTACATTGTAAGGCTTAACAACATGTCTCTGCAGAGGAGATCTCAGATCTATCTGAACAGATTGGTGAGACTGGCAAGAGCATCCATGAGCTGGAGAAGTCCAAGAAGCAGGTGGAGACCGAGAAGACTGAGATTCAGACAGCTCTTGAAGAGGCTGAGGTACACTTTTTTGACTGGGGACATCTTTTCATCTTTAGAAGAAAAATCTAAATCATGGACAAATATACTTTTTTACAAGTTTGAAGGCAAAGATTCATTTTCATTCTTTGATTTCATCAGGGAACTCTGGAACACGAAGAGTCAAAGATCCTGCGTGTCCAGCTGGAGCTCAACCAGATTAAGGGTGAGGTGGACAGGAAGCTGGCAGAGAAAGATGAGGAGATGGAGCAGATCAAGAGGAACAGCCAGAGGGTGATTGACTCCATGCAGAGCAATCTGGATTCTGAGGTCAGGAGCAGAAACGATGCCCTGAGAATCAAGAAGAAGATGGAGGGAGACCTGAATGAGATGGAGATTCAGCTGAGCCACGCCAATCGCCAGGCTGCTGAGTCCCAGAAGCAGCTGAGGAATGTGCAGGCCACACTGAAGGTATTGTTAGACACAGAGCTGTTGCACGGATAATGCAGGTACATTATGGCATTCATGTGAATACTTTCCTGATATTTTTTCACTAGGATGCACAACTGCACCTTGATGATGCTGTGAGAGCCCAGGAGGAGTTCAAGGAACAAGCTGCTATGGTGGATCGCAGAAATGGTCTGATGGTAGCAGAAATCGAGGAACTTAGAGCTGGTCTGGAACAGACGGAGAGAAGTCGCAAAATTGCTGAACAGGAGCTGGTGGATGCCAGTGAGCGTGTTGGACTTCTGCACTCTCAGGTGAATGAGCCCAATCATTCTTCAGTAATTCAAAAAATCTCATTACATTTTAAATAACATGAAATTCAGGCATATGATGGCTAAAGTGCCTAAATATTTTTGCCTTTCAGAACACAAGCCTTCTGAACTCCAAGAAGAAGCTTGAGTCTGACCTGGTCCAGGTCCAGAGTGAAGTGGATGACACTGTTCAGGAAGCAAGGAATGCAGAGGAGAAGGCCAAGAAGGCCATCACTGATGTAGGTTTACATTTCATTTGTTCTCAATTTTACTCCAATGTGTTTTTTCAAGATATAACTGCAGCACCAAAATGTAACTATTACTGGTTACTGATGGGGAAAGGCGCTGTTGCCATGCCAGAACTGCAGCCAGGGTGAGTGGGCAACAAATCCAGGTATAGCAGCCTCTACGGACATCATGCCAGAGGCATATGGAAGAAGCTAATAAGAGAAAAGGAGAAAGTGACCAAGCATCTCGGATGCGCTTTTAGTTGTTGGCAAGAGCTTCCCGGGATAATAGTCTGCAAGACAGATGCCAAGCTGTCCATCTTACTGTTGGACTAGTAACTTTAATATATCTTGGGCTGTTGCACTTAATTGTGTGAATGCTGATTCAACAGCATTCACAGTAATGTTATTTGATTCTTTATTATTATTATTCCGCTTCTTCCTCCGTACGTTTTTTGGTCAACTTCATCATACTTTCAGCTAGAAAAAACATTCAAATATGAAAATGTTCAGCTCTTTTAGCACATGATGGTTCTTTCTGCTATTTATACTTTACTTTAAAATATTAAGCTTTTTTTACATTAAAGTCAATGAAAGCAGGCTTCAAATTCTTAAAATCCTCTTCCATTTCAAAATAATTCACCTCCTTCATACTTTCACCTACAGAGTTCAATTCAACTTTAAACCATTCACAAAAAAATAAGTTTTTAGGCTCTTTCTCAGCAGTTTGATATATTTTACAGTTTTTGTGTCATCACTGTCATCACATCAACAGTTTTTTTCAAAGTTTATAATGAGTGTGTATTGCGTGACTTAGAGCGGGTGATGAAATCACTAGAGCGTGGAGCCTCGAAAAAGTAATCGTAGTACTTTCTCTATAACTTGTTCTCACGCCCACAATTTTTACGTCTCATGCACCCACCTGCGTCGCTACCATTGGTGGGCCTGGGCCTACCCATTTTAGGTCCGGCCCCGCCCACTTTGACCCAGGCCTATAGTGAGTAGTGAGTGATTTTCATTCTAGCAGTTCATCCAATCAGCAGCCCGAGGAAAGTTTTGAGTGAAAGCTTCTCAGCCAATCAGCGGCTTCTACCCCACGTGTGGACTATTAAACCTGCCCACAGGCTGCATCGTCACCAGCAAGTGATCCAATGAAATGAATGACGTTTGCGTGCAGGCTTTTCAAGCAAACTCAATGAGACAGACACAGACTGTAGTTATTAGCTAGCTAATATAAAACGCAAAGCAAGGCAAAGCAGCTTGTTTTCATTTAAATTCAGCAAGAAACACTCCGAGGAGCAGGATGAGGAAACTCCTTCCATTTCAAGTAACGCGGTTACAAGTGATGAGTTACCATCCTGCTCGGCCGCCCTCTCCCCATCAAGTCCTCCCGTAGCCACACCCTCACACCAGCAAGGCAAGTAGGCTAACGTTATCGTTAGTGTGTGGCTGTCTGTATGCAGGGGGAACCTGTTTTTTTGGCTTATGTTAACTGGCCCATCCAGTTTTCTGGAGGCCCATCTACAATCAAAATCCTGGCGCCGCTAGTGCATACACCATTTATACATCAAAACGTAGGTATGCTTGTCAACTTTTTTCTAATACTCATTTAGGCAATAGGACTTATGCATTAGGCTCAGTGAGCTTCCAAATGACAACAGTCCCAAACATCCCTCCATTGGGAGCCCATATTAAAATTCCTTGACATCTCAGGATGAAAACACAGAGAACCATTTTTTCGAAATGCTGACATGCCCACATTGTTTCAATTTATCCACACAAATTATACATCAATACGTTCGCAAAGGCCTTCTGCCGCTCACTGTGAGGTAATTTCCCTGATGCCACCTATAGTTTGGGCCTTTTGAACATTCTTTTCACAGGTCTGTCCCTCACTGACAGAGCAGTCAGACAGAGGTGATGTGGTCATTAGCGGATTAGAAAGATCAAAGCCTCAGCTAATGACCACATCCCTGAGCTCAAAGGGGTCTCCTCTCTATTTACAAATATGGCAACTGGTTAGACAGACCTGCAGTTCTCCTAACCACGACGCAGCACTTTCCCCTTCTGATGTCAAAAGCTGCATGTCACATTTTTATCTGCTGAACTCTAACAAAACAGAGATCCTGTTATATTATATACTATATGTCAACCATTGATTGCATTTGATAACAGAGTTTCTTGAGATGAGCCAAATAGTGCAGTTTGAAACACAAACACACACACACACACACACACACAGACAGACCCACACACTCACACACAGACAGCCAGACAGACGGACGGACACACACACTCACACACACACACACACACACACACAGTCACAGACAGACAGACAAACGGACCGACACACTCACACACAGGCAGACACATATATACACACACACACACACACACACACACACACACACACACACACACACACACACACACACACACACACACACAAACACACACACACACACACACACAGACAGACAGACAAACCAACAGAGACACACACGCACACACAGACACTTACACAAACACACACACACATACACACAGACACACTCACAGACACGTTTGGCATTATTGAAATTTTAAAGCCAACAATTCAGTCTAGCCTTAGCTTTTCAAAAAACCTTTAAATATTCCACATCTTTTATACATCAGTGCTGTTATTCAACATTTTAATGAAATTTATGTCAATTAAAATTCCTACTTTTCCAACTATCCTCACCACTTCAACTTCTTCTTACCCATTTAAGCTATTAATCCAGTTTAGCTTTAGCAATTTAGCTAATCAGCATTCACACGCATTTTAGCATCAAGCATCAATAATTCCAAATTGATAGAAGAAATATTCTGCACACTACTACATGGATCTAATAGTATAGTGTCTGTCTGTCTCTTCTATCAAGATAATTCTAATTCAGTGTGCCGATGTGCAATCGGCACAATGACTATTGTTTCTCATACTTATTATTATTATTCCGTCCATTTTTTGTCGCGCTACTCGACACGCAGCGTTGCCAACACGCGCACACAAAATACATAAAAACGTGTGTAATGCTCGGGAATGGTGTGCTATGTGTTTTCAAAAAGATTTGCCGCATGGTTTTCACGAAATCTGCAAAAAACGGCGCAAAATTGTCCCATAGACTGGAATGGGAAATATTCAGGAAATCGCTTAACATCGCTCAAAACAACCCCTACTTTGGGACCATGCTGTATCGCCATACTTTAATGTAAAAAAAAAAATGTAAAGTTTAAACCGAAGACAAGATTTTGGCGCTTATTGGGCTGAATGGGCATTCGGATATCAAGTATGGTTTCTACGAAATCACAGTTTATGTATCTTCCTCTTTTCAGACCGTTTCAGATTTTCCAATGTGTGTGTATGTGGCCGGAATGTTGAGAGTTAGAGTGGAGGTTAGAGTGGGGAGCTGCAGTACGATTCTCTGAAATTCTTTCCAAACAAATTGCTCTCTCCCGTACAGTTTTCACTCAACATACATCATAGTTGGTCAAAATGTAGGAAATCTTGTCCCGGTCGCAGACATGTGACTATGGAATCCACTGGACATAAACTTTTTGTTATTTTCGAACCAACTGCCGATAGAAACTCTGAAAAAAAATGGAGCTGCAGTACGTTTTCCGACCGGTTCAGATTTTCCAATGTGTGTGTATGGGGACAGAATGTTGAGAGCTAGAGGGGAGGACAGAGGGTGAAGCTGCATTATGATTCTCTGAAAGTTTTCCAAACAACTTGCTCTCTCCCGCACACTCCATTTTCACTCTTCATACATCATTGTTGGTCAAAATGTAGGAAATTTTGTGCCGGTCGCAGACATGTAACTATGGAATCCACCAGACGTAAACTTTTGGCTCTCTACATTTCAACCTCCAATAGAAACTGTGAAAAAAAATATCTGGAAGGATGCAGACAGTTCCCTGTTTGTTACCTGCTCTGTGTCCCATATATTTGACACAACAAACATAAAAACCACATCAATGCATTCGCCAGACCTTTATCTTTCTTTTGATGATAATATTATTGCTGTTTAGACCCACCGCTTTTGAATTACAGAACAAACTTAAGAGGTATAATTATTATTAAATGGATATGTTTGACCCATGGAAGACACTGTCTCCCCCTCCCTACTCCCGCACTGTGGAAATCACCATAGCAACAAGTTCTGACACACACACCTCCTATCATGGAGACTTCTGGAAGGATGGAAGGAAGGAAGGAAGGAAGGAAGGAAGGAAGGAAGGAAGGAAGGGAGGGAGAGTGGGAGGGAGAGAGAGGGAGGGAGAGGGAGGAAGGGAGAGGGAGGGAAGGAGAGAGGGAGAGAGAGAGAGGGAGGGAGAGAGAGGGAGAGAGAGGGAGAGAGAGAGGGAGGGAGGGAGAGAGGGAGAGAGAGAGAAGGAGAGAGAGAGAGAGACTATCAAAAATTCTTGGTTTTTGAATTAAGAAAGGAACTTCATAGGTATAATGGACATTTTTCACCTGTCAATCAGTCTCCCCCTCCCTCCTCTAACACATACACACAGAAAAGAGAGGAGGAGAGGACGAAAGGAAGAGAGGAGAGGAAAAAAGAAGAGAGGAGAGGAAGGAAGGAAAAGTGTTATTTGTCAGCTAACATGATGTAATGATGGACTAACTGACCGAATGACTTCAGACCTCAACACCAAGAGCTTGTTTTCCACCAGACTCCATGTAAATAATCAGTACTTTAAGCATCCTAAATCCACCAGACTTCATGTAAATAATCAGTACTTTGAGCATCCTAAATCCACCAGACTCCATGTAATAATCATTACTTTAAGCATCCTAAATCCACCAGATTTCATGTAAATAATCAGTACTTTAAGCATCCTAAACCCACCAGACTCAAAAGTCAAAAGAAACGGTAAGTGGTACTACGCTGTACTCTGGTCTTGACTGTATGCATTTTGGTGTCTTGTAAGCCCATCCATCCATTCCCTATTGCTATTGTTAAGCAATTGTATTCTATCTATCTGTCTCTCAGTGACAGTGTGACCTATGTATGTCAATACAGCTACTGCTATTAATACTTAGCTAGTGTTATTCGGATGTGCACCAAGTAAGCACACTGTCAAAATTTCTTCCGGAATTTTCTAGTTAACATTTTATCCTGTCTCTTCTAGGCTGCTATGATGGCTGAGGAGCTGAAGAAGGAGCAGGATACAAGCTCCCACCTGGAGAGGATGAAGAAGAACCTGGAGGTCACTGTTAAGGACCTGCAGCACCGCCTGGATGAGGCTGAGAACCTGGCCATGAAGGGTGGCAAGAAGCAGCTCCAGAAACTTGAATCCAGGGTAAGAAAGAAAGAAAGAATTTGCAGAGCTGAACTCATTTAAAAAAGATGCATACTTATTTCCTTATTGATCAATGAAGGTGCGTGAACTGGAGGCAGAGGTTGAAGCTGAGCAGAGACGCGGAGGAGATGCCATTAAGGGTGTCCGCAAATATGAGAGGAGGGTGAAGGAGCTCACCTATCAGGTACAGTCACTTTAATAGTTAACAAACAAATCAACTTAACATTCATATTACAAAAAACATTTACTTACTTTTAAATAAACCTTTACAGACTGAGGAGGACAAGAAAAACGTTGCCAGGCTGCAGGATCTAGTTGACAAGTTGCAGCTCAAAGTCAAGGCCTACAAGAGGCAGGCTGAGGAGGCGGTAAAGACAAAATATACATTTTCAACATTGAATGCTTGATTCTGTGGCAGAATGTTTTCACACGAAGAATACGTTTGGTCTTTTAGGACATTAAAAAATGTCAATCTCTATGGTTTTTCAGGAGGAGCAGGCCAACACTCATCTGTCCAAGTGCAGGAAGGTGCAGAATGAGCTGGAGGAGGCTGAGGAGCGTGCTGACATCGCAGAGTCCCAGGTCAACAAGATGAGAGCAAAGAGCCGTGACTCTGGCAAGGTAAACAAACAATTAAAATGTTAACTTTAATTTAATAAAAAAAAAACTCAGTTAGATTTGTTTGAAATTAAGTTAATCCAACCCTTTTTACCTGTGTTTTTAGGGTAAAGAGGCAGCTGAATAAAGAAAACTGCCTGATCAGCTGTTTCTAATCATATAATATGATGTGAGATATGCTATTAAAATAAATTTGTTCCTGGTCACAGTTAAATTGCTGTCTGCCTGCTTTTTTTCATTGTATTGATTCACTCAAAAGATAAGAGTCAGACTGAGTAATTGGCTATCCAGAAATCACATTTGAGTAATAGACGACCCAATTTCTAATACCAAAGCTAATTATCCACACTGTGTATTACTGTTGATGTATTACCTTGTTACACAGCTTTTTTGGATAAGGAACAATCCGTCTTGAGTTGCTGCCTGAGGAAAAAATATAATGAATTTTATATCCAGACTGCCATACATCAGTGTGTGCTATGGGTGTCAATAATGGGCGTTGTGGTTAGTTGGAATCACAATCATTGTCTTGAGTGGCTGCGACCGCCGGAATGCAGCGCAGACACGCCTGGTGGAATGTAGACGTCAGGTTTCAAGGTCGAATGGCTGTGCAGCTGTGAGTCGAAATGAGAAAAACAGTCAACCCTTGAAACCTCTAAAGTCTCTAATCCCCACAGCACAATCCCAAAAGGTTTGTTCTTCATCAACCAAAGCTCACAACCTCACACATTAAGACCAAGTCATGATCTTGTTGATCTAACTGGCAACTGAGCTACCATAGACAGCTTCACACTTTTTTTTGCTTGTAAAGGCAAATTTCAAACCAGTGCCATAAATTCAGTTATCAAGACAAAATTCTGAGAATTAGCATTTTTCATTAAGTTTTGACCTTTACACGGCTGCTGTAGTGCCACCATCAGAACGACAAGCCCACTAAGCCAGTTGAGGAAGCTTACCATAGGACTGGACATATGTGCAAAGTTTCACACATGTAAGGCAGATTTCATGGTAAGAAGATTGACAATACTTATAGCTGCTGTGCAGCTGTGAGTCATGGGCATTTGGATGAGGAAGAAGAAGACATTTGAGAAATACATTTATAATTGAACTTTGACACCTAAGTCTCTAATCCATACCAACCCAGTCTCACGGCAGTTCGTGAAATGGTCACATAATTGTAATCTATTGCGTAGTGTACACAAACACGTTTGTCATTTTTTTGTGATGGTGAATTCGTAGGGTACAGATTCAATCATTGCCAAATTATCAAAGATGTTTTCAATATTCAATATTAATAGTCAATATAATAGTCAATATTAATATAAAATAAATATTAAGTTATGTATATGGTTATTAATAACTTTACCCAATCAACATACAATCAAAACGGGGCACCACCCTGAACTTCAGGGGCCAATAACCAAACTGTGAAACTGTCTCATTTAGGTGGTGTTCCCTTTTAAATACAGATCCTAATTAATTTGGTTAATTTATCTGGTATTCTAAAGGAACAGAAGGAAGGGTGAGTCCGAGCACAGACTGTGTTCAACCAGCTTGTTATTACAATAGGTACACAAATAATCACAGACAACTGCTATATACAGTATAATAGAATTTATTAACTTCAAAATCATCAATGGCCAATCAATAATCCAGACACTCTCTCTGTGTGTGTATGTGTGTGTGTGAGAGAGTATGTGTGAAAGAGGAGGGGGTGACGAGATGTTGTCTAGCCAAAGACTACAAAAATCTGTGAGCTGCACAAAACTATTTAACCCCAAGAGGGCAGCAGTGGTAGGCTAGCTGCTAAAGCTAACATGTCTGCAGCTTTGTGGTGGCGTCACATGTGGCTAGGGGCTAGCTGTTAGCTAGGGTGAAACACGTGCAGACAAATTAACACACTACGGCGCGCAGTTGTGAAGCTGAGCTATGCTATCACGTGACTACGGTTGCTGGCTGAGACCAACTGTTCACCGTTGCATATATGTTCTTTGTTACACACAACTTGGCTGGGGGGTTAGCCCGTATTTATTCCCCCGGTCAGTTGGTCGCGGCCCTCTGGTCTGTTCAGGTTCCGTGGTCCAATCAGAAATCAGTGTTCTTGAGCAGGTCACATGCTCTTTGTTTCCGATCAGTTTAAACAGTGCTCTTTGTTTCAGATCAGTTTAAACAGTGCTCTTTGTTCAGGTTGACCACCTGTTGGTCATGACTTATTTATCTCAGAGGCCGATGCTCTGAGGCCTCTGTTTACAAGATAATGTTTAATATCCAGTTTAATTCTTCCTTACTGTGGTCCCAACAATGGTCAGCACGTTTTTTAAACTAATGTATTTCAATGGGAAGCATCTTTCGTGATCACAGCCCGATTCTCAATGAGAAGATGACGTAGCATTAAGAGCGACTACGGTAGTGAGTAGTATGAAAGCCCGAAAATCCGCATAGGGAGGTTGGTTGGGGTGGTAGATGGGTCAAACAATACAGGACTTTCACCCAGGAGACCGGGGATTGTTGTCCATACAGCACATTCCCTGAGTATGCACTAGGATGTTCGTTTTGCATCACGTGGGGCTCAAACTCACAACCTAAGACATCAAGGGCAAGTCATGGTCTTGGTGAGCTAACTGACAAGTGAGGAACTGTAGATAGCTTTAAACTCCATGTGTGACAAAACTAATGTTTATAGATGCTCTATTTCCATTGACTGCAATAGCGGATACTATATGCAAAAAGATCGCTTAAACTGGGATATGCTTAACACCCCAGCCACTCTACTTTCTAAACTGGAAGCACACAATCTGTCTTGACCAACTTGCCATCTAAATACACCTCTGCTATCTTCAACCATGATCTCAGCTATCACTGCTTGATTTCCTGCGTCTGTAATGGACAAACAACTACCCCTTTTCTCTGTCAGACTCTGTCAAAAGCACTTTAGCGAATAGCCCTTTCTGAATGAGCTGAACATGGTAACTTGGGAGAAAAATAATCTTATCTTGACAGTAGAGGATGCCTGGTTGTTTTTTAAAAGTGATTTTCTCTCTGTCCTTAATAAACATGCCCCATTTAAAAGGTTTAGAACGAAGAGTAGATATAGTCCTTAGTTCAATCCAGACCTGACTGCCCTCAACCACCACAAAAACACCCTATGGCGTACCGCACTGGCCTCTAAAACCCCTCATAATATGCAACTCTTTAAAGAAGCCAGGAACCGGTACACTCAGGTAGTCAGGGAAACAAAGGCTAGCTACTTCAAACAGTAATTTTCATCCTGTAGCACCAATTCCAAAAAGTTCTGGGACCCTGAACAAGAGTACTTCCTCCCAGCTTCCCACGGCACCGAAACTTGGAAACTCTATTACCACCAATAAATCGATAATAATAGAGAAATTCAATAAGCACTTTGCCAAAGCTGGCCATGCTTTTCACCTGGCTACCCACTCTCCAGCCAACTGCCCTACAACCCCTGCAGCTACACAACCCCTGCCTGCGTTTCCTTCACCTCTATCCAGACAGCTGATGTGTTGAAAGAATTGCAAAATCTGAATCCGTACAAATAAACTGGGCTGGATAATCTGGACCCCTCTTTTCTAAAACTATCTGTAAATATTGTTGCAGCCCCCATTACTACTCTGTTTAATCACTCTTATCTTCAGAAATCCCTAAAGATTGGAAAGCTGCCATGGTCATTCCCCTTTTCAAAGGGGGAGACATCCTTGATCCCAACTGCTGCAGACCAATATATCCTACCCTGTCTTTCCAAAGTCTTGGAAAGCATAGTTAACAAACAGATTACCAACCATCTTGAATCTCACCATACCCTTTCTGCAATGCAATCAGGCTTCCGTGCTCGTCAAGGTTGCACCACAGCCACACTCAAGGTTTTAAATACATTATAGCCTCTATTGATAAAAAGCCTTTCTGTGCAGCCATCTATAGTGATCTGTCCAAGGCCTTTGACTCTGTCAACCATCGTATTCTTATTAGCAGACTCAATAGCCTTGGTTTCTCTCAGAATTGCCTTGCCTGGTTTACTAACTACTTCTCTGATAGGGTCCAGTGTGTTAAATCAGGGCCTGCTGTCTGGACCTACGGCTGTCTCCATGGGGGTGCCACAGGGTTCGATTCTCAGGCTTCTCTCAGAATTGCTTCGTCTGGTTTACTAGCTACTTGTTTGATAGGGTCCAGTGTGTTAAATCAGGGCCTGCTGTCTGGACCTACGGCTGTCTCCATGGGGGTGCCATAGGGTTCGATTCTCAGGCTGACAGTTCTTTCTATATATCAATGATGTGGCTCTTGATTCGAGTGACTCTCAGATCCACCTCTATGCTGACGATACTACACTGTATACATCCAGCATTCTTTCCGAAACTTTCAAATAGTTTTAAACTGATAAAAACAAGTGCATGTTTTTCAATCGGTCGCTGCCCACGCCTGCTTGTTTGACTAGCATCACTAGGCTAGATGGGTCAGAATTAGAATATGTGGCTACTTATAAATACTTAATAACAAAAAACCTTAAAACCTTAAAACTGGAAACACTTATCCCACTTGCTGCCTTTAAAGTACTGCTCTCTGAGGTATTGTCCAATCACTACAAGTGTTAACACTTTTTCATCATTCATGAATTATTGCACATTGTCACTTTACTGTCTGTTATGCTCCATTGCATAGTTGCACACTCTCACCTGCACTTTTTTGATATTTGTTTAATATTTGTTTAATGCTCTTTTGCACTATTCCATCTGCACAAACTGTATTGACAAAGCCATCTGAAATTTCCACTCCCTCCGTGCTGGGGTCCTGGTAGGTCCGTGAAGGTCCCTGGCCGCGCTTGGAAAAAAATCCCCCGCGATGACGTAGTGAGCCCGGGGCCGACTGGTAATGGCACTAAGTGCTGTGTGTGAAAAAAACGTTGCAATGGTTTATCTATCCACCAGGGGGAGCAGTGACATGGACACCAAAGCCGTTTACTGGCCTGAGAAATCAGCTGTTGAGAGCATACTGTATGAGGAAGTGTGCCTCCTAAAGCTACATTTATCTTATCATGTTAACCAGGTTGTGACAATATTTTGCTGAAGCATTTTGTAAAACCCTAGACCCTAGACTACAGATGGCTTGTTTGTTTTATTGCTTCAAGGAAGTAGGGATACAGCTGAGGGAGACGTCCGATACCAAACTGTTCTCTCCATGAAAGTCATGTTATTCAAAAGAACTGCATGAAAATAAAAGCAATACTAAGGGAAATGAATGAGATGGAGTAGGAAATAGCCAAACTGTGTGCAACACACATCAGCTGACAATATCTGCAGTAACACCAAACAAAGCGACACAAGGTTTTTACACTAAGAAAGAAAACCCAGAGACTGTATGGCTGCAGCCTGGAGCCTCCCATCTCATGCCGTCATATCTCATGCCCTTCCGTCTGGTGCCTTCCCCGAACTTCTACTTTTCAAAATAAAAGCTTGCATCTCTTCCCTATGTCTTCGTACTTTGGTGTTTTTGAATGTTTGTAACTAAACAGTATCACAATCATAGCCTGACAAGCCAGACCCACATCAAGATGTTGGGTCTGGGAACTCACCATTGGCAGGGCTCAATCCGAGAGGCGGGATAAATGGTTGTCTTTCAAATTCCCTCTGCACTCATAGCCAACCAGAGCAATGCTAGTTGATAGATTAAACCTTTGCCGTAACCGGTTGGCAAAACTCCGAACACATCTTCCTTTTTTAAGAATGACTTCAGTGCTTAACTCCAAGTCTTCCAGAGTTGTGGCCAAAGCCGATTTGAAAGACCGCTGTTCGCCAGCAGCAGCCATCATCTTTGTTTTCAAGTAGCAGGGAATCCACGCGGAGCCGTCGCAACTTATGTTATGTTAAGCCCGCCCACCGACTCTGTACACGATGTGATTGGCCTGACCAGAATTTGGTTTTTCCAGCTCACTAGTGTCGACTGGTGTGGCAGTTGCTGAGGCGTTGCGTCGCTCGCTTAATCGAGCCAACCTCCTTTTTGTGCCTTCCCCTCAGCAACCCCCGGCCCTACTGTGCCCTCTTCTGCCTTACGGACAAACACTAGTTGCCCATCAGCGGGGCGGACGTTTTGGCCTATACTAAAAGGAGTTGCTTAACGACGCTTCCCTGATTAATTAGTTTTTAGAGACACACACGCCCTCCGTTAAGGAGAGACCCTCGCCCGGATCAGGGAACCCAGAGGCGAGGCAAGAGGCTAGACACACTACCCCAGACATCCCCAATCACACAGGCTCTTATCCCCCTGTGTATGAAAAGCACTGCCCGGAAGGTAAGGGGAACAGCGTGGAGGAGGGGGAGTACTGGTCTAGACTTGGCCCACCTGCTACCGGGGTCCCGGCGGCCTTACTGCTCGCGGCCGCCTCCGAAGTGGATTCCTGGCCCGTTCTGCCGGGCCCGGGTTGCAGTAGCTCACCAGCCACTCCAAGATACCCCTCCTTCTTGTTCTTCTTCTTGTTCTTCCTTCGTTTCTTTGCTCTGCTGGGTTCACCTCCAGCTTGTCTCTGTTCCACCCGCTTGTGTCATCTCCCAGGTTGAGGACGGACACGGATACGGGTCCGCATATGACAAAGGGCTCCGGCCCACCCTTTGCCAGCATCTTCGCTATTTCTCTCTGTTCCGGCGTTTGCCACCACCAGGGAGTCGGCAGCCAAGGTATCGATGGATTGGGAGTGTATATCGTCAATGGCGGAGAGGGGGGGTCTCTCTGGGGTCAGTGAGGGGGATGGATCCCTCTCGGATGTGCAAGGGGGAGTCCTCACTACCAAGAGCGGAGAAGGCCTTGTCATATCCTGGCACCACGCCGAGGCTGAGTTCGCCAGGGCTGAGGAGCTGGTACTCTTAATCCTCTCTTTCCCCGATGTCAAGGTCGTGAAGAGTTCGGAAGAATGATTCATCTGAGCATCCATCTCCACCGACACTTGCCTCTGTCCCTCCACACATGGCTGGAGGAAGATTTGACAAGTGAACATCCCGTGGCTGGTAATTGTCATATCTTTTGCTGAGGCTACTTGTCCAGTACGGGTATTAAAAACTATCCATTCAGCTCCTTCATCCGGAGTAAACTGGGTAAAACAGAAGAGGGTATGATTTTACTGTATACACAAAAATACTTTTCCTACCCCTCCTCTTTCTTAACTTCAAGGGGCCCAACAGCCTCTCTTATTTATGGCCAGGATGTCTATTAATCAACATACATTGGTCCTGGTATAACTTTACATATGAATATAAACATTCCCAACATTACATGGGCAACAATAACCTAAGATACCTTTGCAAATAAACCTGCCACTATCTATTTTCTGTCCTGTCTTGCTACATTTATGACAAAAACCCACATATAATTACTGCAGGGCCTGATCACAACAAGTGCCAGGTAGTCATAAATCATGGGCAGGCAAAAAAGTTCAATGGCCTACATAGTAGTGCTTTTTGAGCAATGATACATTTTGCTATATTTATACAGAAAGCCCTATTGACATTACAAGACACTTCAATAGGTAAGAAATAATAAAACCTACCCCATTAAGCATTTTCAAACTTTCATCCAACTCTGTGAAAGAGTCGATCTGGTTTGCGTCATTCTCCATTGCTTTTGGGTAATAAAAATGTCAAAGCGCAGCTGCTCACTCTAGCCTCCTCACACTTTGGGGAGAAAATGAACTGATTGCTTGCTGCATTTAGTTATTGTCTTATGTGTGGTTATTAGCTCCATCTCTTCTTTTGGTGGTAAGGCCCTGGCCCAATAGAGTTTCTGTTCTTCAAGGTCAGGTGTCTTCCTTTATATCTTATCTTTAAACGACATGATTAAGAGGCTTGTATTTTCTGCTTTTGCATTTTTGCTGTATTAATAGCCATGTTAGTTTCCAGCTCACGAATCCAGTAGCTATACAAGACAGTAAAGCCATGAGAGCATATAAGCATCCCCATAATGCATCACCTACCCACCCCATAACTGAGTCTACCGAGCTTGCAACAGCAGTTACTGTTACCTCTGCAGCCCTTTTTATGTTGGCAGGTAAAGACACCATGGCATCCGTAAACACAAAAACATTTTATTTTGATAGCTTGATAAGTGATTCCAGTTCCTGGTGGTAGAGATTACCCCAAAGAGTTGTCTCACGGGATACCGTTTCCATCCCTGTGCTCTCTTTGGCAAAAATACTCCAGCCTCCCCAGTTGGGCTAAAGTCCCCAACATCCTAGGGGTTGTTACAGCTGGCCAGCATGCAGATTGGACTACATCCTCTATGACTGGGGTTTGAGTGACCACCAGTCCTGAGATAAAGTCTGCTTCTACCTTCCATTCAGTCTTGGTTCTAAAGGAAATGTAGTTGCATACCCCAGTACCATTCTTGTACTGAAACACTTCATGACAATAGGGCCCTGACTTAACGTTCTTTGGTACTGTTACAACCAGTTTCCAAGTGAACTCATAGTCCTCTATGTGGTCCTTGTGTCTTCTCTGATAGTACACATAGTCGTCTGGTTTACCATGGTAAAATTGTTGTAAGAATTTCCCTTCCGTCTGGCGTTTATAATACCAATAGTCAGCTTTCTGTTGGAAATGTATTGATCCTATTATGAGGTAGTAACGTGGATTACCATTAGCACTCATTGTTCCTCTTACATAAGGTAATGCTACATAGCTATCACTTGCCCTCCTACCTTCTTCAGGAGGGAACATATCCGTATTAAGAATGCAACCACTTTTTTTATATCGTTATCACAAATGTTCCTGCCCATATCCACACCGACTCCCCGGTAAGCAGGCAGATACCTCAGGGCTGTTAAGTAATCTTTGTTTTCCAATCCCGGTGGTACAGATCCTCCAAGCATCCCTCCAATCTGATACCACAGGAATTGGGAAACATGATGCTTGTCACTGTCATTGTGACATTTATCGAGTGCGTCTTTAAACAGACCAATGGCTCCCAGAGGGTATGGGGCAAACCTGTTCGCAATCGCAACGTTTGGAAACAATACGTCGGCCTAAATGGCTTCTTGGAAATTGGTGATGTTACTCCAATCTCTCCCATCAACCCTCTGAGTATAATTCGTAACATCAAGTTTGGTCATAATACAATCCCAAGTTGTTTTTTCCCATTCAGCCCCGTTAGTCTTCAGCCAATTCCTCACCCCAGAATTATTTAGGTTAGGAGTAGTAAGGAATAATTCCCTAAATCCATTCGAGTGCCTCACTGAATTCCATGCTGACCGTTGAATTTGCATTACTCTCCCCAGGGGATTACTCCCTCTGGTAGTAAATAGTGTCCAATTAAAATGGGTTTGACTACTGTCCGGCCTGTCCGGGAAACAGTAGAGGCACTTGGTTGGCATTTTCTGTCTGGGCTTAGCACCCCTCCTTTTCCTCCCAGACCGCTTAAACACTTGATCTTTCAAGCTTTCCTCCTCTGATTCCAAACTTACAGGGTTAGAGAAGGTACGAACCGTGTCCTGAACATCCAGGAATCGAGTCAGTTCATGGTAGCTCATTCCCCCTTCTCCAGTTGCACAATAGTCGCTATCTCGGCGTATTCTGCAATCAAAGACGGTAAAGTTACTAGTGGTTTCAGTACCCCACAACCGGCTATACATGAACCCTGTTACTGCAGTGCAGTTATGGGTCTCGACCGTGGTGTTGCAGGTACAATTTAGTGCGACCCCTACCTTGAATGTTTCCCTGGAAAATTCATACATCAGGGAATCGCACCCACAGCTTTCATTTCCAGAAATAGACCTATTAAACGGATCCCTGGGTAAATTCTCCCAGCGTCTTCCATTATTGGTCTCCCTCTGGTACTCCCATAAGGGCAAATTACTCAGGCATGTGTCCAAATCCTCCTTGTAGCCAACCAGGCCACAGAAGGTATACCCCCACTCTTTTTTTCCAATCAGATCCAATGTCCGAAGCGCTACTAGCCAGGGGTCCATTGGGCAGCAAGACGTCAGTCTCCACCAAGGTTTCCCACGGCCCATAGCACGTCTGGACACTGGTTTCCATAATTTTCCACACTGTATGCTGTCCATCACTGGTCAGAAATAGCACGACCAAGAGAATGATAAACAGCAGAAACACGCGGCAAAATGTCCCTCGCACTGTCTAATACAGTACGGAGGTATCTTTTTCCCAATGACTTTGTCCTTCAGAGACGTTGACTCCATCTGCAAGGCAAAAGCAGAGGGCAGCTGTTAGAGCCTTGTGAATTCCTATATTCCAGTCCCCCCCGAGGGCACTAGGCTCCGGGGTTTCCGGCTTTTCCCCTAGGAGTGTAAACCCCGCGGGTACATCTAGCTGATAGGATTCGGTCTTGAGGGCCCTCTCTGAGTCCCTCGCCCATCTCCTGAACACTTGCACTCTCTGGTAAGAGGTTTTTCCCTTTTTATCTATGCATTTTCCCATGAAGCTTCCTATGCTATGGCTAAAGGTTCCATGGGTAAGGGTTTTCTGTCTAGTGCCCTTAGTAATCCAATCATATTGACATGGTGAGACATAGCCTGACCAGCAATCTTCAATTTTGAGTTTCTCTCTTTTTGTGAACCCTTTACAGGCTCAGATCATAACCTCCCCCAGCACGACCTGTACACCTTGTCTGGCACCCTGGGTTTTAACCTTAATCACCTCAGGATAGGCCTGAATCATTCTAGCCTCCCTGAAGGCCAAGGCCTGGCACGGGGAATCCCTATCAAACAAATCCGAGGCCCTGTAGCACCTGTGGTGCGTGTGAGGATCACATGTTATGAAGCCTGAATTGGAGCCTTTGCAACACCCCCCAGGCATCTAAATGTGGTCAAATCGCCCCACCGTTGCTCTGGTGGCCACGGTATCAACACATGGGTTGCAGAAAGTAAACCTAGCATTACCACTGCATTCAATTCCCGTTTTGGCCACTACCGGTTTCCTTGCTGTGGGCCTGGTTGCTCTAAGGCCTTGCCAGACTATTTCATAGCATTGGATCTCGCAGTGGACACAATGTCCTGGTATGTAATTCTCCCATTTCAAAATACCATTGGATCATTCATCATCATTTTTGCCCACATACTGGACTCCTCTACAGTCGACGGACAGCAGAAATCGGTATCTAGGTCTTATCGTAGCCATCTTGGGTGTGTCTCTTTCTAAGCTGTAGCTGAGTAATATGTACTGGGTATTTATAACCTTTTAGTACCACTAGGTTGTTAGGTAGCTGAAATTGGACTACTCCCGCTCCCTGAAGTTTTGATTTAACGCCTGCTTCAGTCTTCGTGTAATCCGAGTATATCCAGACCTCGTCCACGTCCTGAAAGACAGGAGAGGAATCGGTTACTTGTTTTGGTTTATAATCTACCAGTTTCCCCTGGCTCAGTGCTTCATTCATATAAGCCACTCCCACTGGACTGTCCCAGTCATCCTTAAGGGTCATGAGAATGAGCCCTTCCACCTCCCTTACTGCCCTTTCAGCCACCCCATTGGTATGGCTGATGTAGGGCAGAGAAAATATCATCTGGATGCCTTGGCTTTCCAGTAATTCCCTACCCGTTTCATTTTTAAAATATGACCCATTATCCATCCTAATGGTTTTTGGTTTTCTTTTAGGTAGCCAATCTACTAACCTGCTTGCTACCACGTTCCCTGTGGCTCTTCTGAGAGGAAACACCTGTGTGTCTCCCCCTGCATTATCCTCTATGACCAAGAATTGTTTGTTACTGCACCTACCTCCCCGTGATAACATTCCAATGTCCATGCTAAAATGCTCTCCCGGGTGCTCGGTTTTTATTTCACAGTCTGGGTACGGGATCCTTTTCCTACCCCCTTTTTTTGCACATTCTTCGCAATCGTTACGAACGACTCGTGTTATTTCCCTGAGCTTGGGTATTTTTATGTCAGCTTTCCGACACCATTTATTAGTGTAGGGCCTCCCTCTCCGGAACCTCGTATAATCCTTCATCATTCTTCCAATCCTCAGGGAGAATGGCGAAATGATTATAGAGAATCGATCTAGCCTGAACGAGGTCATCCACTGCGTTCCCTACATGGACCCTGTCTGTTCATCCAGTGTGGCTTCTCACATGTTGAACCGACAAGAGAAATGTCTTCATGAGCTGATAGCCATCCATTCTTCCTTATGTTTCAGATCCTAGCCACGATTGTCCTGGAATCCCCTTACTCCCAGTAAGGTAGATCTTCTCTGAGGGCAGTAGCCACATAGAAAGCGTCAGTGATTATGTGTAATCTTCTGATTTTTCTCCTTTTGGCCACTGCCATTCCTTCCAGGCACACTTTCACTTCTGGCACTTGGGCGAGATCCCTTTTTCCTCTCGATCTCCTGATCATTCCTTTTGAGGATATAGCCCAAAAAGGCGTTGTCCCCGTCATCTTTTCGTTTTGAACCGTCGGTGTAGAGAACCCAGCTTGCTTCCTCTAGCACCTCGGGTTCTTGTGGTTTTACTTTCTTTCTGGATTTTACTACCCTTACTAAGGGGTCCTGGAGCATAATTCCCCACACATCCCATCTCCCTTTCAAGGCTTTCAATCCGTCTAGTTTAGCTTTGGTCAAGGTCTGTGTTGCTCCCAACTCAAAAGACACCTCCATGCCTGTATTATCCCCATATGTTCTGAGGTATGGGTAAAACTTATACAGTACACAAAGTTCTCTCTCCTCGTTCAGGAATCTCTTCTCTGTGGGTCTCCAGGAGGCAGAAAGGTTAAGGCAGGTCTTTTTGTCCTGAACCACCCTTACATTTCCTCCAAATTCATCCACAGATACTAGGACCCTGATCGGGGTATGTGGCACCACAGGCTCCAATTTTTCCCTCTTACTTTTGCAGTATTCTATGAGCTTCAGAACTTTGGCCTGTTCCTCCTTGGTGAGAGGAGTCTTTTCTCCCCGTCTCTGGTTCTAAGGCCTTTCTTTAGCTCATGGCATTCTTTTGCCTGTCCTGCATAGTGAGGTATGTGCGCTGCCACATATTCTAACTTCCCCAACACCTGTTCTGTTTCCAGAACTGTGTTGGGTTCCTTAAAGTCCTCCAGGTAGTTTTCCGAGATATCTCTCTCTTCAGTGCCTATCTTTACCTCTGATTTGCCTATTTCACATTTTTTCAACCCAATCTTGAATCCAGCGGTTGTTAACCGATTGATAACTTCTTCCAGAAAGTCCAGATGTTCTTCCTCGGTTTCAGGGGCAATCAGGACATCGTCTATATAAATGTCCACTTTCAGTCCATCAAGGACTCTTTCCACCATCTCCTGGAAGACATTAGGACTGTTACAGAAACCCTGTGGCAATCTTGACCACCGGTACGCTGTTTTGCCAAACTGGAAGTATGTTTTCATACTAGATGCATCTGATATAGGTACTGACCAAAATCCATTGGCCAGGTCAAGGGTAGTGTAGAAATTTGCCTTAGGGGCTTCTCTAATGATTTATGATTTAGCATTGTTCTTTGATCCTTCTGAGTTCGGTCATTTAACTCTTTGAGGTTGTGTACCAACCGCCATCCCCCATCTTGCTTGGATACTGCTTGTATGGGGTAAGGCAGGGGGGTTCTGGTTCTACCACCAGAACTCCCTGCCGCACTAGTTCATCAATGGTTATCTGAATTTCCTTGGCTCCTGCAGGATTAACAGGGTACTGTTTTACCTTTCCTGGTGCACCCTCTAATCTGATAAGGCTCCATCTCGATGAATCCACACTCATTTTTGAATCCCGAGTATGTTCCTTCTCTAAGGATTTCCTCTAACCTAACTTTGTCCGTTATCTCAGTCTCGCTGAGTATTCTTTCCACTTGTTGCTCATTATCTATCTCCTTCAGCCACCTTACCTTTTCAGCTTTTACGAGGTCTTTTAGTCCCATGAGGTTCTCGGGGCCTATGAGGACCCTAGAGCCATCATAGCTCCCCAACTTCATGGGTACTAGGTTCCCATCTGCCATGCCCGCTGAGGTCTGGTCGCCGGTGGGCACTGCCTCTTTGCTGGTAGATATGGTTGCTCTAGTATCTATAATAAATGTCTTTCCCTGCCATCTGGCTTGCATCCCAGTCTTTCCTGTCCTGAGCTAACTGGGACTTCTGCTCCAGAGTTAAAGTTTTGTACACCTCGCTCGATACCCCAGGTCTCCGCGGAGTCCCTGGGGGGGGATTTCAGGTAGGTCTTTTTGGGTGCACTTGGTGCACCATTCTCTGCTGCAGGAGCACTCTTGCCGTTGGCGCTCTGGACACTGGACTGCCTGGACTGCGCTTGCGGGTTCTGCGCCTTGGCCTTTGGGTGAGCCTGATTCGCAGGTTTTTCTGGTTTCTTCCCCTTTATTCATAAGGGTCCTTCGATTGTACATGATTAGTTGCTGTTCCCTAACCTCATTAGACCATAACACCCACCCTGAACAGAGATGAACTCTGCCAGGTATCTTATCCAGGAGTTTCTCCTCGTAGGTAACACTACAACCTGGCTCAGCCCTGAGTGAGCGCATGGCTACACTCAAGGTAATCTCTCCTTTGGAGACTGATTGGCCGAGTGCTTCTACTCTATCTTCTAGAGGATGGACTCCCGGTGCTCTGACCATATGTTTCAACAAGTCACTGACCATGCATCCCGCCGGTATGTGGACCCCATTCTTTTTTATGACTGGAGTCATTTGTGGACTATCCATTTGATCCAGAGTGAACCCGCTTTTCCTACACTGTTCTAGGTACTGTGTATCACTCTGCCCATCTTTTCGACTGGGTATTATATCTAGCAGACTAATCTGTCCTAGCAGAAATACTGGGTCTCCTTCAGGTTCCATCAGGACGTCAGAAAGCAGGCTATGCCACTGTCTTCCTTGCCTGTTCATGGAAGTTCCTAAAGATCTCCACAGATCTTCCTCAGGAGATTCCTGTCCATTCACCCTGGGGGTACCATTCCTTCAGGGTGGTCTCGGGGGTTCCCATCCTCCTGAGCCCCTTGGGGGATCTGGGTCTGGGTCACCTCCTCCTCCACCTCCTCCGGCTCCTCCCCCGGATCTACTGGCAGGCACATCCCTATACTGCCTTTCTACGGACGTATTTCTACAAATACATCCTTCCCAGTAAAAATCATATCCTTGTTTAAGATATGAGTTTTTCCAGGGTCCCCCGATTCTTGGCATTGCCAGAACTTCAGGGCCTGTCATGGACTTCTCTACGCATCTTTTTTCTCCCAGCAAGACTGGGTACCAACCCGCTCCCTCCAATATAGGCTCCTCTTCCCAGCCCGAGTCATACTCTCCCTGCTCCAAGAGCCTGGGATTGTACCAACCTGAATTGGTCCGGTATGTAGGTGCACTACATGGATATTGGTCGGGGTTGTACGGTCTATCTGGTAACGGCTTAACGTCCAGGAACCTGAGGACATTTTCCGTCTGGTTTTATTTTCTAAAAAAGCTTGTAAAACATCAACCCTGTTGTCTATAGTCAATCAATGTACATCATTTTTTTCAGGAAAAATTGGGCTATTAGAATATTTGAGCTGTAGTGAGGTCAATTGAATGTAAAATTGATAAATTACGGACAATGAGTGGATAAATCTTGGATGTAAGCGTTTGGATTTATTGCTGAACAACTCAGAAAAGAGGCACAAGTTCCAGGCTGGATAGAAAAACCTTCTGTAAAGGCTACGAAGACAACAAAGACACCCCCATGATGGCTAACTCGTTAGCTTTTCACTGGAAAAAATGGTAAGAAGATCGATAAAAGTTTCATTAAATAATCTAAATATTAATCGGAGGTGCCATGTGACGTCGTGGACGATCCCGTTAACTGATCTCACCAATTTGCCCCTGGGGGCCCTTTTTTGTATCGGTGGGTCAACAATGGTAACTGATTTCCTCATCTGATGCCTTCAAGGGGGTATCATTGTCTGAAGACCTCTCGGTTGCTTTCCAGATGTAGACAGTATGTCCTGGTGTGGGAGAAGTAGGAACTGGTACAGCCCGCGTTGGGTTATTCACCCTCTGCGTTCGGTCCTGGCTCCCACTTCTTGACATCTCATTAGGGGTACTTTTATATGCCAGCGAGGGGAGGTAGTACTCACCCTCACTGTCTGACTCGTTCACTACGGGCCTATTGGTCTTTAGAGTATGTTTTCTATGCCCCACTGGGGGAGACTCTTCCCTACAGTGAAGGTCCAGGATGTCCAGTGCTCTTGTGAGGCTAGGCAATCCTGGTATGGGTGTGGTTTTCCCCCTGGGCAGGGGTAGAGATTGTGACAGAGGTCTTGTGCATTGCGTCAGAATAGGCTGAGCATTCTCGCCCAGACTTTTTCCCAAGGGTTTTAGCTTCTACTGGAGGCGGTGGGGTTCTGAACGTGTGAAAGGGGGGCAAGGTGACAGGGGGCATTGGCTCCCTCTCCTCCCCTTCTGTGTCCGTCCATGCCTGATTTTCGTCCTCTTCCTCTTGGTCCTCATCACCTTCCTGCTCTGACTCTCCTGTTTCAACGTCATCCTCATCCTCTTCATCATCATCACCTTCCCCTGGATTTACATATTCCCCCTGACCCTTCTCTGGGAGGAGTAAGTAGAAGGTAGATCCCCCATAGGTGGGTAGGATGTCACTTATCCATCGTACTAGGTTGATGGCAGTGACCCCCCTATCCCTTCTTCTGAGGTTAATTGAGACTACTTCTCCACGTTTTGCTGTGCTTACGATCGGACTTACTGCTCTAACGAATGAGTCCCTGTCATATGGGTCATATACAGCTCTATAGCCTATCCCCTGTGCAGAGGTCAGACAGTCCAGCGCCTGAAAGTTTCTTTTCTTACACGCCGGTTTAGCCTGTATCTCTGTGAGGTACTCCCTTCCTACCCAGACTACTTGTTCATAGTCCGGTAGAGGCTCCCTCCTCATATGCGATTTGAGGCATTCTGAGACAAGCACGTATGTGCCGCTATTCTGAGGGCATCCCCCTCAGCATGTGCACTACGGTCCTGTGCCCAGCCTCCCTGTCTCCGGTTCTGCTGGGTATCTCCCTCCCTTGGCTTCCTTAAGCCGAGGAACCCCCAGATAGCTCTACGGCCCCTCTGGGGTAACTTGGGCTGTTCTGATGCAATCTGTCTGAACCACCCTGCTGTCTTCCTGGGGTTCCAGTCCGCTGGCTTGGGCTGACCCCGCCTGCATCTCTGGAATTCCCTGGAATGTACACAGTTACTGACCCTGCCGGACTGTACGACCGGGGCTCATGTCTGACAAAAGGATCTCGGTAGATAGGGCCCAGGCTCACCAGGACTCACTCTATCATTCCCTTCTCACTTTCAGAACAGCACACCACCCATTCGTACCTCCGGTACTCCCTCAGCATTCTGGCTCGAGCACTTACCCCAGCCTGCATCGGGTACTTGAATAACCCTGTGCCAAACAGGGTAATCACCCTGTAAGGGTGTCTAGCTAATGCTACACCATTACAGAGTATTCTGTAAAGGTAGATTTCATCCTCTGGGTTGTAGAATTCTGATGCTAGCCTAGTCTCGTCTGACTTTGCGCTAAAACAGCAGTGTACTACTTCCACGTATGTTCCTGTCATGCTGTGCGCCTGACGCACCATGGTGCCATCAGGTAATGCCTGCGCTGGTACCCAGTCACATGACTGGGGAAATCGTTGTTTAAGTGCTAATGCTACACCTCCCCCATGGTCCAACACCCTATTTGCTGGGTTGAACCATGAAATTAGTTTCAGCTGACTAGGCCATGGGTCACAGTCTTGGATCCATCCATTGTAGTATCTGACTGACCCTGGCCCCATATCTACTAGACTTTCCGACAGCCTAGTGGCGCCGCTTACGACTGGAGGGTTTTCCTCCGTGTCGGTTTCAAAGGTATATTGTGCGCCAGGCTCTGCAGTTGCCATGGCTCGAGGGGGTTTAATAGATACTTTGCTCTTATGGATTTCTCGTTCAACCAAAATTCCTCTACACTCCTTACCCCTCCTATTTTATATATAGACAAACTTTCACGTGGCTTTCGGTTTGGTTTACCTACTTCACCTAACCAGTTATTAATGGCTAGGGCTTAGTCCTCAGTATCCCCACTACTTAGGGGATTCCTCCTGCTAAGAGCCGGTACGCAGAGATCCGGGTGTGCCTTCTTTTCCTAAAAGGCTGTAGCTCCTCTACTTACCCCCACCCAGTGGCGTAAATAGATTTGCGTGGCGCGCTACTTTGAACTCTAGAGTATCAAACATTTTAACTTGGGATGTATGACCCCTAAAGTTCGAACCTCTAGACCGTTATTAGACTGTATACTATATATATATATTTTTTTTTTACTGTAGTTTTAACTCTTCTTGTTAATCTGATTTTAAGTTTACGTTATGCTTAATTCGTCGGCCCTTAGCTCTAAAACGGTCCCATAAAAAATTATTTTATTTTATTTTTTATAAATAGAAAATGGCACCCCACATCTAATGTGATCCCATCTGGGGTGCCATGTCGACCGGTGTGGCAGTTGCTGAGGCGTTGCGTCACTTGCTTGGTCGAGCCAACCCCCTTTTATGCCTTCCCCTCAGCAACCCCCGGCCCTATTGTGCCCTCTTCTGCCGTACGGACAAACACTAGTTGCCTGTCAGCGGGGCGGATGTTTTGGCCTATACTAAAAAGGAGTTGCTTTTTGACGCTTCCCTGATTGATTAATTTTTAGAGACACACACGCCCTCCATTAAGGAGAGACCCTTGCCCGGATCAGGGAACCCGAAGGCGAGGCAAGAGGCTAGACACACTACCCCAGATGTCCCCAATCACACGGGCTCTTATCCCCCTGTGTATGAAAAGCACTGCCCGGAGGGGATCTTTAAAACCAATGATTTTTCTTTAGTACTTACAGTCTCAGCCGTTCCTCCCAGGATCACCGGAGGTCCCTTCCTTTTTAAGGACGCCCGCTTGCCCTCCTCGGTCGCGGGACTGAGAGAGGCTGTGCTCAGGGGCTTTGACCGGGCCGTGCGGGTAGGGAATTGCACTCCCACTGGAAGATTGACAGGAGGTCTGCGTGTCCAAGTCGATCCCCGCCGGCCGCAACTGGCCACGGGCGGTTAAAGAGGAGTCTGACCTATTGCCCCGTGAGGGGAAACCCTCCCCGCTTGGCGGCGGGTACAACGATCCCAGAGAAAATACGGCACTGGCAAAGGTTTGGTACTCTATCCAAAAGCCGGGCTCAGGTAGTTTTTATTATTTTGTGACAAAAGCAGAAATTGAAAGAAAGTGGTCTGAATTAAAATAAAGCCTCTGCTTAACAGAGTAATTTAAAGCCGCTTCTCTTCTTTTGTCCCTGTCTCCCCTGCACCTAGTGAGTGTAGGGCAAAAAACTCCTCTCTGGCTGTCGAGAGGCAAATAAATCTTTCCCAACGCAGCAGAAGGCGCCTGGGTAAAACGTAGAGAGAAGAGCGCATAATTATACACAAAAAACATTTACTCCTCCCAAAGTCATCAAGGGGATGTGCTTTATGTACTTTTTTGTCCTTGTAAGGTAATGTAGGAAACGCTCCACAGACTACATACAGTAACAGGAAACTTAACATGAGCCACATAGCACGTGTGATGTGTATTGCAACACGTGTGTTCTCAGGATGCACACACACACAGCTGTGCGCCCCCACCCTTCGGGCCCCTGTTCTCTCTTATCTCTGTCTGGCTGCTTTCCTACACTCCTCACAATTTCTCAATGAAAGCTTTCTCTGTCATGTAATGTAGAAACAGATCAGTATGCAAGCAAAAAGAGATTAATATGTAAGCAAAAATAGATTAATATGTAAGCAAGATACATGTTATTTTTGGGGGGGTTTTCAAAACACACACACTCTAAGCAATAATGTAGTTTACTTTTCAAAACACATCTATTTAAGTGATTATATAGTTATCATGTTAATACTGACAACGTTATATATGTTGTAAAGCAAGGAATGATATGGATTCTGCTATTTCTTTGTTTTTTGGGTTTTCGAACACTCATTCAACACTAGCCAACGGAGAGTTTCTAGACTGATCCTGGCTGCAAATTACATTTGCCATTCTTGCCAAATTTCATATCCATAAATGCAGCTTTACAAATTCTAAAATAAAAATAAAATGTATGATAAAATATTGGTTAACCTCATCTTATCTCAATTTTAAATATCAGATCCCCTTCTAATGGGCTAAACCTTTTTTATTGTACTATTCTGATTGAGCGTTTATAAAAGCGTTTATAAACGTTCAATCCCTGTCCTAATTAGGACAGCCTACAGGGAAGCGTCATAATTTTGTCCTTTTTTTTCAATAGCATGAGAACTAAGATCATGAATAATGCTTATGATTTCAGTAAAATGAACTGACTGATTGAATTACAGAGAATTTTACCAATGAAACGAGCATGTCCATATTGACAAAAGTTTTGAACTTTTGTGTTTAAATGCTCATTATGTAACATGTCAGAACTCATGTGAGGTGTTGTTAACATCCACCAGGTCGATGGATGTTAACAGGTGACATATACATTCTGTATTACAAGTTTTCTGAAATTTGATGTTTAAATATGCAAATGAGGCATTATCTAATGCTAACTTTTGGTCATATACCCTGATCCTGAATGGAGTGTGCATGCGTCGGCCAGACATGAGGGACTTGAGTCACATGACTTGACTCGAGTCAGGCTTCCATCCATCTTCGTCTTCCTGTTCCGTTTATTATATTTTGCTGTGGACAATTTATCTTTTCCCTCTTTCACGAACTGCAATAACAAACACTAATTGACACACTTGGAGAACCCCGTTCACATCAGCGATCTAATTTGTCAGCTGATCAGACCACTCCCTATAAAAGGAGGCTAGATCTCTTCCCGAGGGAGACAACGTTCTGGACGGATGGACGTGCTCTGTGGCTTACTGATCTTCTTTTCCCTTGGTATTGCTGCTGACTGGATCTACTGTGCCCTGGTGGAGCCGACTCCCAGACTCTGCAGTGTCAACGCTCACAAAACTCTGACTAAAGGGAAGTGGTCCTTTTCTCCCACACTGATGCGTGTGTATGTTTTTTAGCATTGGCGCTAAAGGAGTCGTTTTTAGTTGTTGTTCATTTCTGTGAACGTGCTAGATCCAGGGGCCGACAGCAGAGCAGCGGACACGGCAGTATTGTTGATGTGCCCACATGAAGTACAGGAAAGGAAAGTTGTCACTCTAGTCACCCGAGACTGTTTTAAAGTTGCCGGGGTACGAGCAGGCTGCCCATTGATTTTGACTTCTCCACTGACAGAAGCAGAGCGGCACCACGGAATTCCTGATTCTGGATTTCTGGATTCGGAATCGGCTATTCGAAGCCCCGCTGAAGCAAGACATTCTGTGCCGGCGACAGGGGAAACACGGAGCTGACTCCAGGCTGGACTGGACTTGGGTAGGTGTTTCACCCTGGGACAGAACATCCAGAACAATCCATGGTTTTATTGTCTCCCTGGGTTTTTGGGATGTCATTTTAATATTGTCATTTTGAACTTAACTTTTAAAATAATAAAATACAATTTTTGGTAACACTTTATTTAGATAGTCAATCTGTAGATGCTCTACAAACTATCAACAGATTATCAGTACATTTCTCAACTGCATGTCTGCAGACTGTCAACACTTAATCTGTAGATGATCTATAAACTATCAACAAAATATTGTGCTTCCATAACTGAATGACTGTAGACATTCTCAAATGAATGTCTGCAAACTTTCAACAATTAATCTGTAGATGATCTACAAACTATCAACAAAATATCTTACTTCCATAACCAAATGTTTTTAGACATTCTCAGCTGAATGTCTGTAGACATTCAACAATTAATCTGTAGACGATCTACAAACTACTTTAATAACTGAATGTCTGTAGTCATTCAACAATTAATCCGTAGATGAACTACAAATTACTTTAATAACTGAATGTCTGTAGACATTCAACAATTAATCTGTAGATGATCTACAAATTACTTTAATAACTGAATGTCTGTAGACATTCAACAATTAATCTGTAGATGATCTACAAACAATTTTAATAACTGAATGTCTGTAGACATTCAACAATTAATCTGTAGATGATCTACAAACTACTTTAATAACTGAATGTCTGTAGTCATTCAACAATTAATCCGTAGATGAACTACAAATTACTTTAATAACTGAATGTCTGTAGACATTCAACAATTAATCTGTAGATGATCTACAAACTAACACGTTTTATTGTGATAATCTATATATCTATAGATATACAACTGCTTGAAACAGCGCATTTGTAGTGTATCAATAACATATATACATATACCGTATATACTCAACAACTTTGCTACAACTTATTTGTAGCGTGTCAATAGCATCTCTAAAGTATTTTTAACCATATACATCTACCGCAAATCTCTAAGTCTATTAGCAGCATCACTAAAGCATCTGTAACACTTTTACAACACATGTGATGTCATTCAAGTAACTATCTGTAGGTATGCTTTGTGACTATCCAAATAAAGTGAAACACAAGTGAAACCTAGTCGACTGTTTATGGCTTATCTACTTCACATTAACAAAATATATATTGATCAACATGTTCAGTGCGTTCACAAACTCTAGATATAATCTATAGATATGCCTTATGACTATCCAAATGAAGTGAAATTTATTTGACTGGTTATGGTTTATCTACTTCACATTAACAAAACATCTACCGATCAATATGTTCAGAATATTCATAAACTCTAGAAATAATCTATAGATATGCCTTATGAATATCCAAATGAAGTGAAATTTATTTGACTGGTTATGGTTTATCTACTTCACATTAACAAAACATCTACCGATCAATATGTTCAGAATATTCATAAACTCTAGAAATAATCTATAGATATGCCTTGTGAATATCCAAATAAATTGAAATTTAGTTGACTTGTTATGGCTTATCTACATCACATTAACAAAATGTCTACTTATCAAAAAGTTCAGTGCATTCACAACCTAGTAATAATCTATATGCCTATGACTATCAAAATAAAAATAAAACACAAAGGAAACTTTGTGGACTGTTTATGGCTTATTTACTTCACATTTACATAATATCTGCTGATCAACATGTTCAGTACATCCACAAAGAACGAATAATGAAACAAAAAATCAAAGCATTGTATTGCCTGGTATATTGCCTGGTATACCAAAATGTACACATCTTATACAAAAACAGAGCCTTTAATACAAGCAATGCACCGAAATCTGCTGCAACATTGCTGAACATAATTTATGAAATTACAGAGCCTAAGGTTTATCATTATGTTGAATGGTGGTTTCTGAAATTCCAGTATACCATGCAACACAAGTGCATATGTGTTCACTTCTACAATTCACATTTGGAGGTTAGGAGAGGTTAGTAAAAGAGGAGGAGAGTATAAACTTTACAATGGCTAATATCTACAATGTGTCTCCATTCATGAATATCTTATGTCCTTAAAAAGTCTACCAAGGATTCCATGTTTATGTCTTTTGCCCAACCAGTAGGTCCATTCTATGAAGCAGAGCTGCCTTTTCAGAGACTTTTATGTTCGTTTTCCACGCAACCGCCATACCTCCTTCTTGTAGGTCTGCCATGCCCTCTCAATGTTCTGTGTGTGTAGACCTGTAGCTGGGTCTACGTAATTTTGACTGTGGTTGACCGTCACGTGTCTGTAGCCTTCCTGTGAAAGACTTGAATATGCTCTCCACTCATCACTTACTACCGTACTCTGAGGTTTTATGTGCTTCTTGATAATAGGAACCAAGGTAGCCTTGTTCCTCCTCTTCACTAGACGAAGGACGGGTCGTCTGGAGTTGCCCCGTATCTCCAACATCCCAAATACCCACGTCTTTCTCCTCCATGTGTTACCAAAACGTCCTCTGGCATACTGAAATAAAATAATGTTTAAATATAATGAGTGGACAAGGAATCTCCCAACACTTTGAAGAGACAGTTTGCAATTAAAACAATTAAAATAATTTTGTAGTACAAAATATTGAGCTGGTTTGCAAGATCAATTTGAATAGAATTGAATGAACCATGTTGTTCGTACAGATTTGTAGATAATGTCTTTTTTTCTGTGTGCAAATTTAGTGTTGATATTGCAGATTTTGACTTGAAAGCTATAGAATAACTTAGCAACAGAATACATACCTTTCTTTTATGACAGAATTTGCTTTCATCAATGTGGATAAGGACATCAACTCCACCTATTCTCTGCCCTTTTTGCTTCCGATGCTTTCTCATGCTTTTAAGACAGATGTGCCGAAGTTTCTTTGCCATCCTTGAGAGTGTAGCGCTACTCTTAGAAATCCCATCTTGCAACATGTCCACTTGCCGCATACACAAACCTTGTGAAAATCTGGAAACATAATGTTAGACATTTGATTCATTATTGTGAAGAATGTATATACATTTTATAAACACATGTTTTACAGGCAATTTAGCATTATGTGGCTAATTCTCAGTGGACATTATACAGTTTGTGTGAGATCTTGTATAGTTTTCAGTAAAGAAATTGAGAAAGGAAATTTACACCTTCATTCATCCACTCAAAACAGGTCTGTATATTTATTAAATTCACAGTTTCTCGACTATGCTTTCAACCATCTATAGTTAAAAGCACAACCAAATTCCAGCAAGTCAATACCCTAAAATAGATAAGACCAAACAGAAATATATTAAGTGCATATACAAGTAAAATCAGGTAACTGCATCCAATGCAAAAAGAATGTCAATTTAAAAGCACAATAAACCAACATGATACAAATGTGAAAAATGTTGAATTGAAAAGAAAAAAATATAGTTTCTATGTGTTTATTCTAATGGCACAACCAACCTAACTGGATTTGAAGAATATAATGCAAGTAATCAATGGTGTTTAACAGTTGTCAAAGTTGTGTCTTCTGAAGAAATATAGAGTGAGTCAAATAAAGCACTGCTTCTGGGCATTAGTGACATGCAATTTCACTTCTTTCTACATTGCTTGTCCAACCTAAAACTCAGACATGTCAAGTGTGAGCTGTCATTCACTTGTCAATGTTAAGTTGCAGGCTCCCAACCTACCTGAGGGAGAAATCCTTGTTGATCTTGTAAGTTACTGCAGTTACCTTTTATCTCTTATAACCAATAACATATTTAGAAGGTATTTACCTGTGTATGTATTTCATCCATGTAAAAATGCTGGAGTGAGACCGATCCTAATGCTTCTTCTTAATCGTCGACATGTCTTTCTGTGGCACTCCCTGGAAATCAAATGTTTTTTTTATTTGATAGACTTGAATAGCCTTGTTGAGTTGACAAAACATTCAGTGCTATATAAAATAAATGTTGTTGATTGATTGAATAGCCTATGTTGTTTTCACACATTTAAATTAAGCATGCTTTTTTCAACAACAAAAATTACTTGCTTCCAGCAGGTTGATACACCTAACATTACAATAACACACTACAGTTGGCTAATAATGACTTACCAGATGAAGTTGTCTGTGCACTGGTAGGAAACCATATTCATCTTATGCAGGGCTCAACATAAAAAAAAATTCCCACTGGCCCCCGGGGCCAGTAGATCAGAGTTTTGCTGGCCCCTTCTACATTTTTACTGGCCCTGAAAGAAATATCATAGGTGTGATTGGAAAAGGACAAAAAAGCAGGAAAATATATGCCGCACCTACTATGAAGCTTTAGAAAATGGTTCTAACCCAGCTAGCCACTGCCACTGGATGTTGTGCCATTAGCAGTAAAGTTAGACCAGGGGTCATCAACTACATTTTTCCAAGGGCCAGAATTTTTTTAAGCAGACACTCCAGGGGCCGGACTTTCAAATAAAGAAAATAAAAGTATACCTAATAGCATCTTCTTGTTTGATATTTTCACTTTCTTACTAAATTAATGCTATATTTTTTACATGTATTAGTGTAAGCAAACCCCTAAAAACATGGAAAATCCATAATGATTACTAGATAGGCTACTTAACTAGAAAATGATCTCAGATTAGTCCTGTATGCCTAATTTGAAATAAGACAATTCTGTTGCTAAATAATACAACCGGCAACATCATCAAGATTGACGAACGCGTCATTCACGTGCATATTAAGTAGCCACATGTATTTGTTTTGGTCTTATAATACATCCATAGGTTTACCGCTCCAGCGGAGAGGATGGCTCGTTTAGACAGCAGCTACGTTTACAAGAGTTTGTCCAAAGTTCAAGATTGGTTGCAAATTAAGATAAACAGTCAGACTACAAACTGACATCTTTCATTTTAGCTCGTTTGTAAAGTCACTGTTTGCAGAGTAGAGCTGGGTTTTCACAGCGCGGTGGACAAGAGTGGACAGCGCAGACTGAAATATCGGTTTCTACATGTTTCTGCCTGTAGAACAGGTAGGTGGGTTATTGATAAGTATTGACTCTTTAATCATGGAGGTTTTATTGTAGGCTACTTACAGTAACGAATGTAGCGTTAGTTCATCTGCGCCATCGGCGGTAAATAATCCTAGGTAACGTTTCCAGTCAGTACATGTGCTGCGTGAAGTAACGCACACACCTCGGCGTTTTTACTGGCCCCGGGCCATCGGGCCATTGCTTATGTCGAGCCCTGTCTTATGTCCACATTGCTTGCATTTCATCTTTCCTTTTAGCAGATGTTTTTTTCTGTAGCCATTTGATCAGTTTTAAACTGGATTTTTTGTTTTGTTTGACATAAACTTTATGAATTAGTTTTCTAATGCAACAGTCCATTATTATCATAGAGGCATGTAAAGGATTCAAAAGAATTTGAATAGAATTGGCGTACTCCTTGACTATATAGTAGCCTATTTGGCGCCCTGCCATTTCATTGGCTATCCCATCCCGGCACACGCCAATACATTTTATCTTCTCCAGTCTAGACCAATAACGAATGAGCAGTTTTAGCTCACATCTGAGCCCGGGTTCTAGCTCACATCCACAAAGGCGAAGGTAAGCAACTATGTTTACATCTGTGTAATAACATATCTAACGTTAATGATGTAGGCAAGAAAAATGTAAACTGCTATCTCTGGCATGAATCATATACTTGTTCAGGAATAACCTAATTACCTTGAGCTTAGCTGACATTACCTAGCTAGCTCAAAGTTTTAATCACTACCTGTATGGTACAGTAGCTAACTATTACTAGTATCTTTCTAGAGTCCACACAGCATGGCCGCTCTGGGGACAAGAGGACGAAAGCGTGTCCATGACAAGGAGGAAGTTGAAGAACAATGTAAGTAGATGCTTAGTGATATTTAGCTATGAACTAGCTTAGATTTGTGAAGGCTAGCTAGCTTGATAGTTCACATTAGCAATGACAAGCTCATAAGGTGGTTTATTTGGGTGTTCCTTATCATTACTGGAGCAACTGTTTTTATTAATACACAAATTTGTATTGTAGTTATGTTTGGTCATCTCTTTTGTGTGCCTCATTTTTAGCTCGTTAGCAGAAACATTATTGTGGCTATTCGAACATTGGCGTCTGGTGTACAATAATATTGCTACAGTTTGAAGTTAACATGATGTGACGTTTGCAGTCTATGGCTCAAACACAACTAAAATGTACGTCATACTATAAAAATAAGGCCATAGTACAAGTTTCATTCTCAAAGTATTACATTTCGTTTACAAAGGTCTTAAATTATTTCTTGTCCTTTTGTAGGATTATACCGTAACGTCATCATAAATAAATTCTTTACAATTGACTACTCGTGACTTGGATGTTATACGACAGTAGGCCTACAGGTACTGTTTACGTTTAGTGTTTTTTTCCCGTTCTTGACCGTGAAGTGTGTGCTGTTTGTGCCGACACGTGTATGTATAATAATAACGGCGCAACATGGTGTTTTATAATAAATCTGTGGTGAGCAAGCTCGATCTGGCCCTAAACATCCAAGCTAGGTCGCTAATCAATTAGGAAAGAAAACAAACCGGAGCCCCACTCTTTATCCTCGCTACTTTCAAGCAGCCTAGGCACAGAAGCAGAACAGGATGAAACAATCACTAAAGCCACTGGCATTTACATTAGCATATCATATTACATTATATACAGTTTTGAAACTAATTGTAACACATTATAATGCAGAAGTTAAATTTTTTATTATCCTATTTATTTTGTTTTTGTTTCATAGCATTAGAAGTCAAAACAATTGTCATATTATCTTATGTTATTATAGTACAAACAAACCTTACAAAGCTATTGGGAATGAAATATATGATTGTGTGAGATGAGTATTATAAAAAAAGTTTTATTAAATACAATACATGGTAAATAATTCTTTTGTCAGGCCTAAAATTCACATTGGTTTTCCATTATATAGGCATGAAGTTGGCATTACATTTCATCCTAGGTGGTAGTAAAAATATCTTAAAAATTCTTAAATCTAACCTGAAGAATCCTGTCTGAAGCAGACCCATGCCTTGCTTCTATTGAAATTTATTGAAAAATGTTCTGGTACAGGATATAAAATCATCTATTCCAGAATATATATTTTAACAATTTAATGATTAAAAATGACTAACAATTAATAAATAAGTTACATAAATTATTGACAAGCTTTATAATTGTACATTGCACCTTTTGATAGGCAAAATGCATCCAACCTATTCTGAAAAGAGTTAATTGAAGGGGAACACACAACTTCTTCTGGAAGCTCGTTCTATGATTTTACCGCACGGAGTGGGGAAAAATTCTTTCTCTTTTCAGAGAGGCATGTTCTAGGATAACGTTTTAAAGAATTCCCTCGTCTCTCATACCTATTGCTACAAAACTGAAAGTTAGGCTCAACTGTTACATCATATATTCCCTGTATATTGGGAATACCTGTACTTATAGAGATGTGGGGGTTCTTGGTAGCACAGTGGTTAAGGAGTCAGACTTGGATTTCTGACTAGGCCAAATGTCGTTTACACTAAGTTGCTTCAGATGATGTTCCTGTAAGTCGCTCTGAAAAATCGTGACTGCTAAATGACAAAAAGTACTGTACTGATTATTAGAGCAGGAAACCCCTCAGTTGTGTTTTATAAACTCCTTAATACACAAATTAGAAATAATTTACAGTTGCTTCATATAAAATGTTAGTTGACATGTTGACCTTTTTTTAATTTATTGCCACAAAAAAGCCAGTCTCTTCCCCACCTCCTTGGTGTTATCTCCTAATTTAGGCCCTTTACTTTTCCCTGACCTTGGTTCATTTCATAGCATCGTTTCCTACTTACTTGGTAGTTGGAAGGACAACAATAGGACAACAAGGTCATGTGTTCTACAATTTAAAAAAGAAATGCCAGAAATGTGCAGTACTTCTGCTTTGATTAACTGACATCTTCTGTATTTGTTTCTGTCTGTTGCAGCTCAAGAAGATGAACTTACAATTAACCAAGAATTAATTATATGGAAAAATAAAGCAAAGATCCTCCAGGATCGAGTGGAACAACTTGAGAATGATAAAAAGTTTCTCGAGCAGCAACTGGCTGAGATAACTACTGAAACTGAGGGTAGGTAACTTGACCACAGTTTAATTTAGTCGGAGGTCGCACAACTAAAAGTAAACGTAAGCGGGAAGTGACAAGATTTGTATTGGATTTGCCTGGAACACAGTATTCAGTAAAGCATTATTTATTGTAATTTTCAATACACTGAAATCATCATAAATGGAGAAATTATAAATGTTTGTCTAGTGGTTTCTTTAAAAATAATCATTTACTAGAGATGCACCAATTGCAATTTTCGGTAACAGTTGGTGTTGTGTTTCTATGGTATAATTAAATTGCTTTTGTGGTTTATATATTGAAAGGTTTAAAAAAACGTTTGACAATAGGCGCAGCCAACACTTGTAATACGAACAGAAATTGTTGTAGCACAATTTACACTTGCTTTGAGCATTATACTGAAAGATGAACGAATTTAGCTTAATCACAATCTGAACCATTACGTTCGATAGACGTGAACCGTTGTGCAGCACGTGTAAATATGATGGGCACAGAATTGGAAATATGGTCACCGGTCATGGCCGATCAGCTGAAAACCGGCCTTTTCCTGTCACATGCCAACAATCGGTGCATCTCTATCATTTACTCAACTACAAGTTCTTTTACCATGCTATTTTGCTCATGGAACCTTTCTTTTTAATCAAGCACATTAGTTGGTCAATTAGTTAATTATTAGGCATTTGAGGTAAAGACAGTCTGGTGGAAAAAGGAGCCTATATTCGTTGTAGTCTATAGCAAAATAATCACTCTCTAAGGGTAAGACCCAAATGCAGACACAGAAGGCAGCGCTAAAATCACTAGTAGTGACAACTTAGGTCAAGAGCAGACACAAATTGTATACATACAGACAGGCATATTAGGGTACCGACATTAAGAGTGCAGGCTTGTAGTGGGGTACAGGCAGGGTTCATTTAGGCTGTGTCAGATTCCAAGGTAGAATCCAAAACGGAAGGCAGGCCCAACGTGTTGCTTCCTGGTAAATTAATGGTTAATAAGTAATAAGTAGTGAATGAAGAAAATGTTCACGTGATGTGACATGCAATTAAAATGTATTTTGTTTGTAATATATTATACAGTGACTGATGCTGTGCAGCCTGAGGAAAATGAAAAGAGGCCCCAGCTGACATCCCAGCAGTCTTTCAACGCTGACACCGATTCCAGCTCCAACTCCAATTCCAGCTCCAACTCTGATTCCAGCTCAGACTCCGATTCCAGCTCAGACTCCGATTCCAGCTCAGACTCCGATTCCAGCTCAGAGTCCGATTCCAGCTCAAACTCTGATTTGAAAAACAAGAAGCAGAGTAAAGAGAAGAGAAAGGCCAAGAAAAAGAAGGACAAGAGAAAGAAGGACAAGAGAAAGAAGGATAAGAGAAAGAAAGACAAGAGAAAGAAGGACAAGAAAAAGAAGGAAAAGAAAAAGGACCAGAATAAGAACAAAAAAAAGAAAAGAGTATAGAAGTCGAGGTAAGATTAAAAAAAAGCAATTACATTGGAGAAATTGTTTTTATTTTATGCAAGGCCAAACTAAATTGATTTACAGCTTAACCTTAATGTGTGTTACAAGATAAATAATTGTGTAATTATGAAAAGTACCTCAATGCATGCATCATTCAGTCACCTAATTGTAGATTCTCTGATCTGTACAAAGTGTGCATGTGCCACTGGGAATGTGTGATGGATCTGCTAGCTTTTAGCTAGCATATCAGTATTTCAAACCAATTCCATTTAGGTGTTATCTGTTGGCTTACTAATACAAGTAATAAAATGTTACTTATGAATAGTAAATCATCTTACCGTTGAAACACTTCAATTTGGTTTTCTAGAATGGTATCAGCTTGGTGCCCAAATTATCCATAAAATAACACATTCAAAAATGTCAGTGTTTCCTTTAGGATTATTTTTAGCAGTGGGAACAGGTCTCCATGAAACGGAGCTGACACTTCGCTGCAACACAAACTAATATATATTCACCTTTATTCACACACACAATGAGGCATATTTTCAGTTGTGATTAAACTGTATTTTTTGAGTTACTATATAGGCCAACTTTGATCTTGACATACAGGCTAAGCATTCTGTAGCAAATAACAATAAACCCACTATTAATTACACTACAAACTAAAAACTACTTCAGCATGTAAATAATGCACCTAAAATATAAACGTGAGCAAGGGCGTTGAGCAATCGCTATTATATTGAATCAACAGCCATGTGCAATTTAGCTTGCAGGTGAAGAATACTAACAACGAAAATCCCCAGTTAACTTAATTTAAATTTGCAAGACCTATGAACTAATACAAGACCAGGCTTAAATGAACTGACAACATAAGTTATACCACTTACAGTTCTCAAGGACGTACACACACCATCTCAACTGGCTAGTTATCCTTGTGTGTCCGCGCTATTCTCCAACACGCACTCTAACAATGTAGCACCTATTTTTGATACCGTGGGGGGCAGACATGGTGGCGCCATGGTCAAAACAACATAGAGGAAACGCTGAATGTTACTGATGGAGGAAAGTGAGGAGCGTCATTTATTAAAGAGTAATTCAAGTTTCTGCAACCTAAAATTTATAACAACATGTATATTGACAGTTTTTATATTCTGCTGTTCAATTTCTTTTAGCAGGTAACATCAAAGATGTGGTCACCAGATACCAGCGACTGCTAAACTTGACAAAGAAGGGGTACACTATGTCTATGGCTTTTCGAAAGGCGGGCGTGTCAAGGAATGCCGTGGCTGCCACTGCACCCATTGCTGAGCTGTTCATTGCAGAAAGACAGGTGTTGGAGCAATTGCCTTTTTGCAGAAAACTGTCTGACCTAGTGAAGTTATGCACTGAGAAAATAATTGGAGAAATTGAAGAAAAAGTGGTAGAGATGAAAAGAAAAAGAGAGTTACTTCCATTCCAACTAAAATAAGCCTTCATGGGGGTGACAGAAACTACTCACTATAGCTTTTCACTAAATGCTCATATGCTTTTTGGTTTTTCCCTTTCCTTTATTATGTTGTCTTTTTTGTGCATGTAATAGGCTTCCAAAGTGAAAAAGCCCATCGTTTGTATTAGAGGCTCTATTTTTGTTTTAGATGTGTACATTTTGTTAGACCAGGCAATACAATGCTGTGATTTTTTGTTTCATTATTTGTTCTTTGTGAATGTACTGAACATGTTGATCAGCAGATATTATGTAAATGTGAAGTAAATAAGCCATAAACAGTCCACAAAGTTTCCTTTGTGTTTTATTTTTATTTTGATAGTCATAGGCATATAGATTATTACTAGGTTGTGAATGCACTGAACTTTTTGATAAGAAGACATTTTGTTAATGTGATGTAGATAAGCCATAACAAGTCAACTAAATTTCAATTTATTTGGATATTCACAAGGCATATCTATAGATTATTTCTAGAGTTTATGAATATTCTGAACATATTGATCGGTAGATGTTTTGTTAATGTGAAGTAGATAAACCATAACCAGTCAAATAAATTTCACTTCATTTGGATAGTCATAAGGCATATCTATAGATTATTTCTAGAGTTTGTGAACGCACTGAACATGTTGATCAATATATATTTTGTTAATGTGAAGTAGATAAGCCATAAACAGTCGACTAAGTTTCACTTGTGTTTCACTTTATTTGGATAGTCACAAAGCATACCTACAGATAGTTACTTGAATGACATCACATGTGTTGTAAAAGTGTTACAGATGCCTTAGTGATGCTGCTAATAGACTTAGAGATTTGCGGTAGATGTATATGGTTAAAAATACTTTAGAGATGCTATTGACACGCTACAAATAAGTTGTAGCAAAGTTGTTGAGTATATACGGTATATGTATATATGTTATTGATACACTACAAATGCGCTGTTTCAAGCAGTTGTATATCTATAGATATATAGATTATCACAATAAAACGTGTTAGTTTGTAGTTCATCTACGGATTAAGTGTTGAATGTCTACAGACATTCAGTTATTAAAGTAGTTTGTAGATCATCTACAGATTAATTGTTGAATGTCTACAGACATTCAGTTATTAAAGTAGTTTGTAGATCATCTACAGATTAATTGTTGAATGTCTACATTCAGTTATTAAAGTAATTTGTAGTTCATCTACGGATTAATTGTTGAATGACTACAGACATTCAGTTATTAAGTAGTTTGTAGATCATCTACAGATTAATTGTTGAATGTCTACAGACATTCAGTTATTAAAGTAGTTTGTAGATCATCTACAGATTAATTGTTGAATGTCTACAGACATTCAGTTATTAAAGTAATTTGTAGTTCATCTACGGATTAATTGTTGAATGACTACAGACATTCAGTTATTAAAATAGTTGAGAATGTCTAAAAACGTTTGGTTATGGAAGTAAGATATTTTGTGGATAGTTTGTAGATCATCTACAGATTAATTGTTGAAAGTTTGCAGACATTCATTTGAGAATGTCTACAGTCATTCAGTTATGGAAGCACAATATTTTGTTGATAGTTTATAGATCATCTACAGATTAAGTGTTGACAGTCTGCAGACATGCAGTTGAGAAATGTACTGATAATCTGTTGATAGTTTGTAGAGCATCTACAGATTGACTATCTAAATAAAGTGTTACCCAGTTCTTATATAGTTCTTGTGTCTTTCTCGCTGTGTTGGTCAATCTGTTACATTGGTCTAATATCAGTTTTTTTATCTGTATAAATTTAACTTGTTCAGATGTATGTGGCTTGGACGCAATATCTTTTGAATATTGAGTAGGGAATAATGCAAAAAAAACTGCAGTAGTTCATAACCACTGTATTTAGTCTTAGGCATCTGTGTCTACCTGTCAGAGGCCCTGTCACAATTAAAATTGTTCATTGTTCATTCTTCACGCTGGTTGTAATGACATCTCCAGTCCGTCATTTGAAGCTTTGAAACATGATTTCTGCGAGCTCCTAGAATCTCTTGCCTACGACGGAAAACGCTTCTTTATCTCCAGTCCTCCTTTCCGGGGCGTGGGCCATTTTAGCCGTTCTCTTAGTCCCAACACCTGGTTTCAATCTGCCTGTACAGCCCGTAGCATAGCTTTCATTGACAGTTTTAACCTCTTCTGGAAACGTCCAGCCTTATTCCGTGGTGATGGCATACACCTCAATGGCCTTGGCTCACATATTTTAACCGACAACCTTTTCTACATAGTTAGGAATTCACATCCAGTCTGACTGTCTACCGGGTGTGCTCGTTCACCCCCGGTCACTTCCGGTCTCTACCTGTCAAACTCTCTCCCCTCTAACTCCCCCTTGCAGTTGAAAATATTAACTACTACCACCACTTTTTCTCAGGACATTGTAAACAGTGTTAACCCCCAGTATTTGGCAATAACACATCCTCCACTCTCTTCTGCTATTCAGACTATTTTAATAGTGAGGCCTTTGCTGCCTGGGAACCGTTCCAGCAGATCAGTGTCCAGGTATCTGCGCCCGCTGGCCCGGGCCTCTGCTGTGCCTAGCAGTGGGTTAGTGCCTCTCAGGATGGTGCTGATAAATGCTCATTCCATCACCAACAAGTCCTTTATCCTGAATAATTTGTTTATTGAAAAATGCCTTGATTTCTTGTACCTGACTGAGACTTGGCAGAGAAACATGGAATTCAGAACTCTAATTGAACTTTGTCCACCAGACTGTTGTTTTATCAGTACTCCCAGGACCTCGGGCCTGGGTGGATTGCTCGCGGTTGTGTATAAAAACTGCTTTTAAAGTCAGAGAGTAACCATTGGGTTTTTTTTAATTAAGGACTCCAGTGACTGACCGTTATCATTTCTATGCTGATGACATCCAGCTGTATGTTTCTTTTAATCTGGAAGAGACTAACAAAGTGTCAGTACTGCATTTGTTTGTCTTCCATTAAGGACTGGGTGGCGAACAATTTCTCCAAAATCTTGCTGTTATATTTGTTCATAATATGTTTCTTGACCAACATATCAAATCACTAAACCACACATGTTTCTTTCAACTGAGAAACATAGCTAAACTTAGAGCCGTGGTTTCGCAATGTGAACTTGAGATGATCAATCATGGTTTCATATCATCCTGGCTTGATTACTGCAACTCCATTTTCACCTGTCTCAGCAAGTCGTCCCAGGACCATCTACAACTGGTCTACAACTCTGCTGCAAGGCTGTTGACCAGTTCCAGCAGGATGTCACACATCACACCTGTTTTATCCTTGTTAGATTGGCTTCCGATCAAGTTCAGGATCCAATTTAAAGTTATTGTTCTTAGATTTAAAGCATTGTATGGTCAGACACCTGTTTATATATCTGACCTGCTCCATCCGCACTACTAATAGGTCCCTCAGATCTTCTAACCATGGATTACTGGTGGTCCCACGCACTCGTTTGAAAACTAAAGGTGACCGTTCCTTTGAAGGGGTAGCTCCAACTCTGTGGAAAGCCCTTCCTATTAACTTATGTTCTGCAGTCTTAGTTGACGCTTTTAGAAAGCAGCTGAAGACACACTTGTTTAAACATGCTTTTGTCTCATGTTTGTAATTTGGGGTTATTAGTCTTTTAATCTTTGAATTTTTAATGTTTGTTTTTGCTTGTTTATTTTCTGTTTTGGATCCTACTGTATTTTAACAAATGTATATTGTGTGAAGCACTTTGTGACTCTGTCTGTAAAAGGTGCTATATCAAATAAATGTATTATTATTATATTAAAAAAAGATTATTGAATTATATTTAGGTGTCTCCTGCTGGAGCTGCTGGAGCTGCTGGAGCTGCTATCCCTGCGACCCAACCCCGGATAAGCGGATGCTGATGGATGGATGAGAAGTAAAAAGAAACATTTTTCATGTATACATCTGTATCCCACTTTTCTACTGTATAATGATTTAAAATCTGAAAGCTATTTTGCTTCATAATTCCAGTCATTGACTTATATAGGCCTATCTGAGTTCAGGACATCTCTGACTAAACCCATACTAAAATTAAACATTTTAACTGGACAAATTTGGAGATGTTTCCAAGTATTACATTTCTACTGTAAAATGACTAAAAATCTAAAATTGTAGGTACTATAACACGTCTTTCCTGCATAATTCCATACAATGACTTATATATATATATATCTGAGTTCAGAAAATCTCGACTTACACCCATACTGAACATTTTTACTGTACAAATTTGGAGATTTTTGGTCGAAATCTGTGACTTTACTGAAAAATCTCTAAATTTATACAGTTAAATGTTTCATTTTCAGGATAGGTGTAGTCAGAGATGTCCTGAACTTAGATGTCATTATTTGGAATTATAGAGCAAACTTATTCTATATTGCCTCCAGTTTCAGAAATGTAACTATTTCACTGTCGAAATGTGGAAAAAAGTTTCATTTTAATTTTTGGTGTATTCAGAGATGTCCTGAACTGCTGGCGTCAAATGGAGCAGTCCAGAAGGAGCTCAGTCCTCCAAGTCAGGAGATAAACTGAGGGAGTCAACAAGTTCTAGGAAAGGGTTCCATGTCTCTAGCATTGTCGAGATAGAGCCTTTCAGAGAAGATCTGAGCTTCTAAAGCTTCAAATTGTCAAGCACTTCTTTAATCCAACGGTCGTGTGTGGGGGGCGGGAGAGCCTCCAGTTGAGCAGGATCAGTCTCCGGGCTAGCAGAGATGTGAACACCAGGGCCCGCTTTAGTGCAACAGGGAGGTCAGCGTCAGACGAAATGCCAAAAATGGCTGACAAAAGGCTGGGGGGATAATGCGACCGTAGGCTCTGCTCATGGTGTCGAAACTCCTCATCCAAAAAGTAATTAATTTAGGGCAAACCAGAACATATGAGTATGGTTGGCAGGAGACTGGTTACACCTGTTACAAGAGTCCCAGACAGTGGAGTATATTTTGGACAATTTCGCATTTGTATAGTGGACTTTATGGAGGACCTTGCATTGGATTAAGCCATGACGAGCACATATGGAGGAAGAATGAACCATAGCTAGTGTAGGGTCCCATTGTTGGTCCGTAACAGACATGTTCAGATCGCTCTCCCATGCATCCTTTGTCACAGTACGAGGGCTGGCTGAGGCCAAGCATAATGAATCGTACAATACAGAAATGCATTTCTTTCGGTTTGGGTCTGTCACCAGGAGAGAATCAGTCAGGGTTTCTGGGTGTCGGTTTGGAAAGTGGGGGAATGTCTTCTTGACAAAGTCCCTAATCTGGAAAAAAGTGAAAGAGGTGTGACTTTGGCAAACCATAAAGGGAAGCGAGCTCTGTGAAGGGTGCAGTTGACACTAACGATACCATTACTGTGCCAGGCCCTGAATGCAAGGTCTAACCTTGAAGGTGTAAAGACATGTTTTTTAAGCAGTGGGTCAAAATGGAAGGGCCCTGTAAGCCAAAGTATTTCCTAACTTGAATCCAAATCTTGAGCGAGAGGGATACAATTGGGCATGCGCCCACAGACGTTAAAGGCAGAGGGAGTTGAGATCGTGACCCCGCCTTTTCCAAATGTACCCAGACTGGCAGCGAGGTGCAGTACAGGAGCTTTTGTAATTTAGTTGCCCAGTAGTATCGCCTAAACTTAGGGAGCGCCAGACCCCCCTCAGCCTTCGGAGACTGTAATATCGCCTTTCGGATCCTAGCAGGTTTGCTGCCCCAGAGAAATTTAGATATTGCCCGTTCCAGCTTGTCGAAAAAAAGATTTAACGAAAATTACAGGGATGTGCTGGAAAAGATAAAGGAATTTGGGGAGGACAACCATCTTAATCAAATTTATCCGGCCCACGAGAGAGAGTGGCAAGACCGACCAGCGGTCATAGTCACTTTCAGTTTTTTCGACCAGAGGTAAGAAGTTTTAGCGGAACATCTTTGCTATGGCCGTTGTAATAAAAAAAAAAAAAAAAAGTTGTGAAATCCGTCCCCCTGCCCACTTAAATGATGATAAAGAGCGTGGGAGCTGCCTAGCCAGAGAGTTTATCGGTAGGAGCTCGCTTTTCTGGTAGTTGAGTTTGTAGCCGGAAGCCATTCCAGAATGTTTAAAATCACAGGAAGCGAGATGGCAGGTCGTCCACATACAGTGAGACTTTATGAGTTGTGCCAGATCGTGTGATGCCCTCGAAACCTTCCTCCGAGCGAAGCCAAACAGCCAGAGGTTATATCGTGATGGCGATATGCCTGGTACCTCTTTGGAGTGAGAAAAGTGGTGACAACATGTCGTTAGTTTGAACTGAGGCCATCGGGAATGAATATAATAATCTGACCCAGAGGATAAAATTATGGCCCAGGCCAAACCTGTCCATTGCCCCGTATACCTCTCAGGGGGGCGTCAAAAATCACCGGGGGTGCGCAAGTCTTTATCTGGTTTGAGGTTGAGGTAAAAAAAAAATATTTGCACACGTTAAACAAATTATGATAATACACTAGAATTTATAATGTATACAAAAGTCTTCATAAAAACTATATATTTTTGTTCTCGCTTAAAATTGTAGGCAGGCTACTTAGTAGGCCAAACCTCCGGGACCTCTTAACCTGGGGCCCTTGCTGTCATCAGGTCAGCTGCTAGTTGCTATCAGACACAGCATCACTATTTTATGAATGAAACATGGCGGAGAAATGTAAAAGTGCTGATAACTCCTCTGTATAAAAAAAAAAAAAATTAAGGCTCTATCTCGAGAGTTACCTCAACTTCGGTTTCATTATCTAACGCTAACTATTAGCAAATGTTTAACCAAGTTTCTTATAGTTTGGTTAACTGTATAACATTATAACATTATAACCATAATGGACTGATAATGTCTTGCTACTGTTCGCGCCATCAGTCTATGGTTGGCGCATTTAGCCTTGACATGCTTTTAAGAGCTAACATTAGCAGAAATAAGCTCATTTAACTAAGTTAAAGTTACACTAAAGAACAATAGACTTGTTGATTCATGTGTATTCTCCTAGATAATTAATGAAGTACAGTTACATGCTAGTGTGCATATATATTTAACTATGAGGGGCTGGAATGGAAATGGAAATGATGATTCTTTCTCTTTCTTACAGAAATAGTCAGGAGTGCGCAGAACCACGATGGCATGTGCACCCACCCAGTGACCCAGAAGTAAGTAATAGTTAGGCTACTTTTCCTTTGCTATTTATTGTACAACATTAATGTTACAGTTCAGTTCTGACCCAACATGCAGAGATAAACACACAGGACACACAGTTCAGTTTTGAAGGCGTTTAATAAACATATTGTACTTAAAGGAGGCAATGACGGTAGAGTTTGGGCAGGGAAGCTCCGGGGCAGATCCGAGGCTAGAGGTGGGCCGACGGAGGAGAATCCAAGTAGGTCTGGGACACGAGGCGAGCAGGCAGAGGTGAGTACACTCAGATACACAGAGAGAAATCCCAGTGATGACGAGACTGAATGGTGTGAACTGGAAGCTCAACAGGAACAGCAGGGAAGGCAGCAGGTCTAGATGGAGAACACAAGGTAAGTAGGAGCACAAAGTATAAGAATACTTAAGGACTGACATGAAACACTGAGCCAAGTTACCACATGGATTGTCGTAACGAACTGGCGCCGATGAAGGGATCAGCCCGGATATAAATACTGCTGGGTTGAATCATGGAATGAGCTGCAGCTGAGCAGGTATTTGTGCAGAGAAGAACGTCCACGCCCCTTGACCTACTTTCCTCGACCATGCCTCCATCAACCTTCAGGTGGAAAACCAACACAGAAAGACACACAGGGAAAAGGGGAGAGAACACACAAACGGAAAGGGAAAACAGCTGACCCATAACAGTACCCCCCCCTCAACGGGCGCCCCGCTAGGTTGAGGTTTGTCTGGATGGTCCCGGTGAACGTCCGTCACTAACTGTGGGTCCAGAATGAACCTTCTGGGAATCCAAGACCTCTCCTTCGGCCCATAACCCTCCCAATCAACCAGATATTGGAGCCCCCTACCCCGCCAGACTCTGGACCGTGTAGGCTGGATGGTCGTCTATGAGATGTACTGGAGGTGGGGGATCCATAGGAGGGCACAAAGGGCTTGAAGCCACATGTTTCAGTTGGGACACATAGAAAGTGGGATGGATCTTCATGGCCTGCGGCAGCTTTAACCGAACAGCAGAGGGGTTAATGACGGACTCAATGACAAATGGACGCAAATACCGAGCCGGCAATTTGCGGGACTCGGTACGCAGAGGGACATTCCTGGAGGAGAGCCAAACCTCCTGTCCCGGCTGGAACGGGGGTGCAGGGATCCTATGCCTATCCGCCACTTTCTTGTCCCACGTGGTCCAGAGCAGCACCTCACGGGCGTCACACCAAACTCTATGGCATCGGCATAGGTTCTCCTCGAACCTCGAACGGAGAAAGGCCGGTGGCAGACGTGGTCAGAGAATTGTGAGCATACTCGATCCATGGGAGATGTTTAGCCCAAGTGGAAGGATGTTGAGCAGTCACACAGGGACACGAAGGGACGCTTCCAGGTCCTGATTGGCCCTCTCTGTCTGGCCATTGGACTGCAGATGGAAAACTGAGGATAGGCTAACAGAAGCGCCGAGAGCAGAACAGAACTCTTTCCAAACACGTGAAATACATTGTGGGCCTCTATCAGAAACTATGTCCACAGGTATTCCATGGGGACGGAATACATGTTGGACAATGAGGTCGCTGTCTCACTGGCAGTCGGTAATTTTGGTAATGCTACATAGTGAGCAGATTTAGAGAATCTGTCCATGCTGGTAAGTATTGTATCATTAACTTCAGATTTAGGAAGATCCGTAACAAAATCCAGAGCGACATGGGACCAGGGACAACTCGGAACAGGGAGAGGTTGCAGGAGACCCAAGGGAGACTGGTGAGAGGCTTTTCCCTGAGCACAGATGGTACACGCTGCCACGTAAGCTCGGACGTGTCAATCATGTCGCCTTCAATATTATGAAGGATTTTGACCGAAATTCTGCTCTGGCCTCAAGTCTGGCCAGAGTCTTTTGACTCCAATTTGTGGTCAATTCACCTTGAACCTATAACTTTTAAGTATTCGTTATCTGGTAGATCAGAATCAAATCAAGACACAGGATTTGCTCAGATAAGTTATATCAAAGCTTTAGTGAATGATATTGCAGAGTAAAATACATATGCATATCGACGCAGTTCTCCTTCAAAACCATCTCCCTCGCCCTACCGACAGACTCTCGTACTTTTTTACATTTTCTCTGCCCATCCTTGGTGGTGCTGTTATCGGTTGGATGTTGCCTTGTTCTCTGCTTCTCCCGATCTGAGAGTCTTTTTAATCAGCTCAATTATTTTCCCGGTCCGGTGATGCCTTTCATATAGGTCAGATAGTCCTCTCACAGATACTCAGGAAGAGCAACTCACTTATCAGGTCAGATGGCTTTTCTCACAAACAGTTAGGAAGAGCAGACAACAATGGCCAGTTATGATTACCTAGAAATAGAAAAATGCAATGTATGATATCTAAGGACACATTGCAAACCTGTGGCATCTTTTTGTTGTTCAATTTGAATAGGGCCTAACTGTGGCCTCCCAGTGGAGCATGCTTATGCAATTGTTCCATAGCTGTTTTATCTTTGCGGGTCAAGTCAGTGGGATAGGTGACAATTTGATCTTGGAAATTAAAGGTTGTTTCAGGTTCAATGACTGGAAGTTCTTGTACGTGGATAGCAATTCTCTCAGATACCCTGGTTTGCTTTGTTTACATTGCTCACTGTCACTATACTATCCCAACCAGGTGACTGGCTATTCAACTTCTTTTTAATTAAAGTCCATCTGGACGTCTGCTCAGTGTTGGCTTTGTAACCCTCGGAATCTGAGTGTTGGAAAACATGGTCCCAATCAGTACAGTTCTCTGTGCAGAGACAGGCTTGATCAGTAGCCCTCCCTCTCGCTTTGCACACAAATTGTTGGCCTGAACATGGGTCCACAGTAAATGACTGCGTTCTACCCCTGGTTAATGTAATTGAGTGGGTGGTATGGTGACTTTGTTTTATTCGTCGATGGTCATGGTTAAGCATGGTTGGTATGCGCGGTTGTGGATCAGTGGTCAGATTCAGATTCAGCATGTAGCATTACTTTTGGCTATTTCCCTGTCTCTTAGTAGCTGTACATCGTGCCATATTATTGGTATCACTATAATTAATGCAGCTGTGAAAAGGAAACACATCGTTCCCCTGAGACCACACAGTCCCGGAAGTCTAAATGGATGCCAGGGACAGGGATGGTCCATTTTTTGGGGGTTTCTGGTTGGAGACTCCTGACTGATAAGTCTAGTTCACTTTTCTGCTCTAATGTGGTTGAGGGATGCAATCTATATATATATATAGATTGCATCCCTCAACCACATATATATATATATATACATATATATACATACATACATACATACATACATACATACATACATACATACATACATACATATATATATATATATATATATATATATATATATATATATATATATATATATATATATATATATATATATATATATATATATATACAGTGCCTTGCGAAAGTATTCGGCCCCTTGAACTTTTCGAACTTTTGCCACATTTCAGGCCTCAAACATAAAGATATAAAACTGTAAATTTTTGTGAAGAATCAACAACAAGTGGGACAAAATCATGAAGTGGAACGAAATTTATTGGATATTTCAAACCTTTTAAACAAATAAAAAACTGAAATATTGGGGTGCAAAATTATTCAGCCCCCTTAAGTTTATACTTTGTAGCCCACCTTTTGCTGCGATTACAGCTGTTAAGTCGCTTGGGGGTATGTCTCTATCAGTTTTGCACATCGAGAGACTGACATTTTTGCCCATTCCTCCTTGCAAAACTGCTCGAGCTCAGTGAGGTTGGATGGAGAGCGTTTGTGAACAGCAGTTTTCAGTTCTTTCCACAGATTCTCGATTGGATTCAGGTCTGGACTTTGACTTGGCCATTCTAACACCTGGATATGTTTATTTGTGAACCATTCCATTGTAGATTTTGCTTTATGTTTTGTATCATTGTCTTGTTGGAAGACAAATCTCCGTCCCAGTCTCAGGTCTTTTGCAGACTCCATCAGGTTTTCTTCCAGAATGGTCCTGTATTTGGCTCCATCCATCTTCCCATCAATTTTAACCATCTTCCCCGTCCCTGCTGAAGAAAAGCAGGCCCAAACCATGATGCTGCCACCACCATGTTTGACAGTGGGGATGGTGTGTTCAGGGTGATGAGCTGTGTTGCTTTTACGCCAAACATAACGTTTTGCATTGTTGCCAAAAAGTTCAATTTTGGTTTCATCTGACCACAGCACCTTCTTCCACATGTTTGGTGTGTCTCCCAGGTGGCTTTTGGCAAACTTTAGGCGGACACTTTTTATGGATATCTTTAAGAAATGGCTTTCTTCTTGCCACTCTTCCATAAAGGCCAGATTTGTGCAGTATACGACTGATTGTTGTCCTATGGACAGAGTCTCCCACCTCAGCTGTAGATCTCTGCAGTTTATCCAGAGTGATCATGGGCCTCTTGGCTGCATCTCTGATCAGTCTTCTCATTGTATGAGCTGAAAGTTTAGAGGGACGGCCGGGTCTTTCGTAGATTTGTAGTGGTCTGATACTCCTTCCATTTCAATATTATCGCTTGCACAGTGCTCCTTGGGATGTTTAAAGCTTGGGAAATCTTTTTGTATCCAAACCGGCTTTAAACTTCTCCACAACAGTATCTCGGACCTGCCTGGTGTGTTCCTTGTTCTTCATGATGCTCTCTGCGTTTTACACGGACCTCTGAGACTATCACAGAGCAGGTGCATTTATACGGAGACTTGATTACACACAGCTGGATTCTATTTATCATCATTAGTCATTTAGGTCAACATTGGATCATTCAGAGATCCTCACTGAACTTCTGGAGAGAGTTTGCTGCACTGAAAGTAAAGGGGCTGAATAATTTTGCACCCCACTTTTTCAGTTTTTATTTGTTAAAAAGGTTTGAAATAGCCAATGAATTTCGTTCCACTTCATAATTGGGACCCACTTGTTGTTGATTCTTCACAAAAAATTACAGTTTTATATCTTTATGTTTGAGGCCTGAAATGTGGCAAAAGGTCGAAACGTTCATAGGGCGAATACTTCAAGGCACTGAATATATATATATATATATATATATATATATATATATATATATATATATATATATATATATATATATATATATATAATGAATGATTGTAAATCACTTAATGTGTTTCCTCTGTCCTGCTGGTGTTAGTTTTAGCCCTGGTGAAGATACAGGGTAAAATAATTATTTAAATTTGGTATGTTATCCCTCCTGTTGAGGCATGAAAACTCATGACTCAATAACAAATCAAAATAATGTTTAGTGTTTTTTTATTTATTGATTTTTTTTAGCCTTTAACACCCTCCTGTGGTATAATAGCAAAACCTGTATAAAATAACAAAGGTTAAATAAATGATGTAGAAACAGAAAGAAAATCCCCAAAGGAAAAACTGGTTTCCAAAATCAACGTAATGGTGTAAACAATTCATATAGCAAGTCAAAATAAAACAAAGTCTGTAGTGTAGAGTAACTGACAAACTCACTAGAGTCTAATTGAACTGCTCTTAAAAATGAAACTCATAGCTAACTGAATTGGCTTCAATATAACCTCAAACAATGAACTCAGTTGAATTTTTTTCTAAAATTAAAAGTGTTTAACATGAGTTCAGTATATTATTAGCAAATATAAATCCCCACTGCTTACTGGCCTCTAGGGAAGGTAACTCCAAGGTAGCCATCCACAGATACAGTTATTCCTAAGGATTCACTGTGTCACATGACATGTTTATCATTCAAATATGATTTGTAAAACCATGAAAACAGTTATTAGGATATTTCAATAGTTAATTTTGCTATGCACTAAATAGATATGTATCAAGGTGTTAGGCTGCCCTACACATAGTGTAGCTTAGTGTAGGCCCAGTTTAATGTGCAAATTCATTCTATCCAATATATATATAGCAGGGAGTCTTTGTGCCGTCTCTCTTTTAGGTAAGGGGGCCATGGCTTGAAAAACGGTGAAGACACCAGGTCTATTTCATATATTATTTGGGTTGCAACACAAAGTAATAGTAATTGCCGTCTGGTATTTATAAAAATCATCATTGATTCAAAAATGTTTCCTAGACCTAGTATTAGTAGAATGAAACTGAGCACTGTGTACCACAGTCTACTTATCCAATGTGTTTACTGATATATATATATATATATATAATTCATGACAAAAAATGTACCTCAGTTTGTTAAAATCATCGCTGAGGTTTAACAAAAGATGCACAAGTCATGTTTTTCTGGGAAACCCCTCCCTTGGCAGTTCTCTCAGCCGCTGTAAATTCTCACAATTTCCATCAGCTTTTGGTATTTTGGAAGGCATGTTTTTCATCATTAATAGGAAAACTGTCATTTATATATAGCTCAGAGAAAGGCAAGAAGTAGGTCAATGGTCAATTTGACTACTGAGTGAAGAGTAACTGTTGTTAAATGTAAGTCTATACAGTCCACCACATCCTACATACTGTGAACAGTATATGTTGGTTAAATAACACAAGGGCTCAGAGATATGATCTCTATACTAACACTAACAATATCAATAGGAAAACCATTATCCTAATTCAAACTATTTCATCACTGTGGTCTGTGACTCCTGTTATGTGAATGAATCCTCTGGCTTAGTTTTTTCAGAGTCTTCCTTGCTGGGGGTGCCCACAGTGAAATCTGAGCTAGTAGGTTGTGGACGGGTGTCCTGGTGTTTGTCATGTGGGCACTGGCGGCGTCTACACTCTTGATTAGCATTTTAAGGAGAGCCTCCAGGTTTTGGATGGCACTGTCGTAGTCAAAGTCAGGATCTAGCTAGGATCTGGCTTCGTAGCTTGCCATTATTTGTTGCCACTGCTGAGTAAACCTCTTGCGCAATCAGTGCCCGCAATTCAGATTGTGAGGATTTAACCCCTTTCTCACTGACTCCAGAGGAAGCTGGTTTGGACGGCAATATCGTATATTTCCTACATTTTCTTCTACGAGGCATTTTAGTCAATAAAGTTTTTCCCTGTTCTCCTCAGTGAAAAAATGTGTACTGTATGTGTGTAATGCAGCTTCAGTGACTCCCCAGACTCCACCCCGCCGGGGCGTCTGTGTGTAATTTGATCCAGTCGAGCTGTGGCTGCTGACCAGCACACTTATCTCTCTTCACTGACGGAGAAAAGCACTTCAAATAAAACAACCTAAAATCAGCGGGCCGTGCCACTGAAGACTCTTAATCAAGTGATATCAGTTTATTCTTGTCAAATCAGGGTAAAACAATATGGGTGTGTGTGTGTGCTGCAGCTTTAAGGGACTCCGTGGACCACAGAATGAGAGCTCGCTTGCTGCAGCAGTGCACTAACAGACCACTCCACATTTTTAGTTCAGCTTGAAATTTGAGCCACTTCACTGACTAGCTGCTGTGTGACACACTACTGTGTGACTGGCCGCTGTGAATTTTTATTTCACTACTCACGACAACAATCATTTTTAGTTTTTTAGCACATCTAATAGGCTACATCATTATAGGCCAGAGTGTTACAAACAGTTGTTTGAGCAGATCATTTCCACAAAAACACCCAAAATCGGCGAACCGTGTCGCTACTCTTGATCAAGTGATATAAGTTTATGCTGCCAATTGTGATTATAAAAACACCTCATTGAAAGTTTTAACCTTCTTAATTAATGTTGATGGGGTATTAAAGTTGTGTAGGGCAGTTAATACCAAGTAAATGGGCACCCTATGGTGTTTATAGGTTTTAAACTTACACAATTTCACCCGTATCACTGTGATCTGTTAGAAGAGCCAGTTGCAAAATTGTTGAAATGACTCTCACTTCACACACACTCCTTTTCAACAAAGTATGTAGATTATCATATTATAATACAAGTCATATATATATATATATATATATATGTTTCATCATTAGCTTCTATTATATTATATTAAAACGTTAATAATTCGATCAGTCGCATACTGATCATTAACAAAGTCACAACCCTGCAATCCGGGAGTAGCGACCTCCCTTTTTATATAGTGTTGTGACTCTGCACAGTTTTCCACCATACACCACACCTCAGACGTACAAAAACAGACAAACGAAACTCCTTAATCCTCACAATCAAAAAGCCATTACCACACATGACACAACATACTGTCAAAAAAACATACTGTCACACACATATCAACACTGTTACAAACAAACAAAGCGGACAAACATTGCCACATTTTAAACAAAGCACTGCAAAGCACATAAAAATTGTTTACAGCTGGGTTTCGAGACAGGATTGCTCATAGCTCCGTGTGTGGTTAGTTCTGCACTTTTACTCTTTAATCTGACTCTTTCACTGTGTGTCCACAGTTTATTATGCACTTCTGATTTTTCTGATAAAGGCCAGGTAGCGTGTATGGAGTTCACCCGAGCTACGCGCTCCTGTCAGTGATTTTACTCACTGAGACACTTTTCAGAGAACAAACAGGGAAACTTTTACTAGATGTAATACCCAAAATCCCCAAAAGATGTTGCTCTTGCACCATGTCTTGAAACCCAGTTACTCAGTGGAGACGCACAGCATTCAGCAATGCATATAGTCACATGCAGTCACACCAACAAAGATTCCCTTTTAATGTCAACGCTATGGTACCGGGTTAATTAGACAGCTCTTCCTACGTGAGGCGTCTTTACCCTTTGTAATCTCAGGCAGCAATTCTACGCAAAGTGTCTGGATTACTTTTATTTTGTCACGGGCAGCACTTCTCCGCAAGGTGTCTGGATGACTAGGCGACACTCCTAACTCGAGGCGTCAAGTTTTGCAATATCATTCACAGTAGGCTACCTGTCAGTCCAAATTATAGTCAGATGTCTGACACTCACAGATCCAAAAGAAATGTGTGAGAAGTTCAGTCATAGAAAACAGGTTTCTCCCTTACCTTTTAGTTGTTTTTTGCGGTGTAACGTTTTGAATCGAGAGAGCAGACTAAAAAGTCTAGTTTGGCTTCAGTTTCGGTTTCCAGTTCCAACCAGACGTCGGTTACCATGAAGGATTTTGACCGAAATTCTGCTCTGGCCTCAAGGCCAGAATCTTCTAATGTGACTCCAATTTGTGGTCACTTCACCTTGCATCTATAACTTTTAGGTGTTCGTTATCTGGTAGATCAGAATCAAATCAAGACACAGGATTTGCTCAGATAAGTTATATCAAACAGGATAACAGTGTGTTAGGGAGCATTGGGGCGTTTTCATCAAACCATTGGGGCGTTTTCATCAAACCTTTAAAGGTGTCCTGCCACATGTATTTCATTACTTTGTGGTAATGTCTAAAGTTCTACCATGGACTCTGTAACATTGTTTGTGGATAAAATGCCTTGGTTACCTTGTTTCAAGCCATTCTAGCATGGTACAGAAAGCCTGTAGGAAGACTCAGCTCGATTTGTGCCAGTTCTCATTAATATTCAACAAGCTAAGCTGCTTGACTCTGATTGGCTAAGAGCTAGCTAATGAGAGCCTGGCTATCAGCATCCTTTACCCAGCGCAACTGAGCGAGCTCATGAATAGTAATGAACACCACGTCAGATTGACCAGCTTTTGTAATTGGTCTGATTTCTCCGCTTATTTCTTTTCAGTGGATAGAGCTGACAGAGGAGGTAACCGTTTATTTTCACATTCACGACATAACACAAACACATACGGACCAAACATATTTCAAAAAATACAAGTAAAAACAATTTTATGTGGCAGAGCACCTTTAAGTCACTGTTGCAGGCTTATTGCACAGATAGGAAGGTCTTCTGTGAATGATGTCAGCACAGGAGGTCGTCCAAAAGAGCACTGGATTCAGCCTAAATGACCTTGGTTTTGGTCACACAGAGGAGTCAGTGTTATCAGGAAGCTGCTATGACCCCGTCATTAATGCAGACATAGACTTAAATTATTATTGCTTGGGATATGTTTTTTTTTTTGTTTTTTTACAAAAAATAAAACTCTCAAAATTACACAGCAAGGTTGAAATTTAACCACAGTAGTGGGAGCAGCAAGTTGGCGGACTGTGGAGTCATCACTGCCCCTTTCTCTCTTGATGCTGCGCAATGTGTGTGTGTGTGTGTGGTTTTTATGTGTGTGTGTGTGTGTGTGTGTGTGTGTGTGTGTGTGTGTGTGTGTGTGTGCGTGTATGTGTGTGTGCGTGCACACACGTGTATGTTTATGTTTATCCTAATAATAAGTCCTAATAATGTCAATTCATTGATTCACTCATCTACCAAAATCCATTTGATTTGATATTGTTGGAATGCTTCTGATGGCAAATATTGATATATAAGATTAATATAGATTAACTAGTCACAAAGCATTCATTTTTAAATGTTAAATTTTTTGAAATTGCTTGACAGACCTATTTTTAATTTTCTGTTCTTTAAACTGTTAAATGAAGAGTTCAAGAGCCTATAATAAACTTAAATAGAATTAATCAGTAAGCAAAAATCAAGACCTGGCCATATCAACAGAAACCTGATGCATCAGATGATATATAATTACAACAAATATCTGCCTATCTGTAATACCAAATTTGGTATGCTTACCACATTTAACTTGTGGGGTGTCATCAAAAATGATTTAATATAAAAGCTCCTTGTGGATACAGTGTGTGACACAGAAGACCTGGGAGTTCCTGCTTGTGGTTGCGGCTATGTTCTCATCAGCTTGAGATCATTTGAAACATTTATTGAGTGCATCTTGTTTTTACACCTACTCTAGCAACAAGAACAGGACCTTTTAAAAAGGATTGGTGAATACTGTTGACAAAGAGGAGGTCAGGTAAGGACAACTTTAAATGTTTAACTTTTCTTCATCATTGAGTGTCTAAACAAGAGGTTAGTATATATTCTTAGTAACAATAAGTCTGAAAAACTTACTAGTCATTTTGAAGTCAAAGCGTACCTGTAACGATACCAGACATGGTTTCAGTGTGGATATGTTTTGTATTCAGCTAAATTTTAAATGCTGTTTAATTATGTAATATAATAAATGACATGGACTTAAAAATATTAGTCCAAGATGGAAGTTCCTTTGTAATTATCTAACAGACATCAGCCGCCACCATGAGTACGGACGCAGAGATGGCCACTTATGGCAAAGCTGCCATTTACCTTCGTAAGCCAGAAAGGGAGAGAATTGAGGCTCAAACTGCACCATTTGATGCCAAGAGTGCCTGCTACGTGGCCGATGTCAAGGAGCTGTACTTGAAGGGAAAAATCCTCAAGAAAGATGGTGACAAAGTAACCGTCGAAACCTTGGACACTAAGGAGGTTGGTATCAAGTCAGTCAGACTCAACCGGCAATTCAATATGATTAGTTCTCATTGTGATAAATGTCCTATTCCAGGAGAGGGTAGTGAAAGAAGCTGACGTCTATCCAATGAACCCTCCCAAGTATGACAAGATTGAGGACATGGCCATGATGACCCATCTCAATGAAGCCTCTGTGCTGTATAACCTCAAAGAGCGTTATGCAGCATGGATGATCTACGTAAGACAATCTGCCTAATGAGAAAAGAGAACTATTGCAAATCGCTATACTTGTAGGAAACAGAGTTAACTGTTGAATCTCTATGATCACTTTCAGACTTACTCTGGGTTGTTCTGTGCTACTGTGAACCCCTACAAGTGGCTCCCAGTGTACGATTCTGAATGTGTAAGTGCCTATAGAGGTAAGAAGCGTATGGAGGCTCCACCCCATATCTTCTCTGTCTCTGACAACGCTTTTCAGTTCATGCAAACTGGTAAGTTATTACCATAACAATGTGGAATTTATCAGTATATGACATTTCTGTTGCAGTAAAGCATAGTTAATCATTTTGTTTTTGCTTTAACAGATAGGGAGAACCAGTCTGTCTTGATCACGTAAGTTTGTTACATTTACATTTGTTGACTTTGTTTAACATAGTCAAATATCTTGATCAAATTCTTAAAAGTCTGTGTCCATACCTAGTGGAGAATCTGGTGCTGGAAAGACTGTGAACACCAAGCGTGTCATCCAGTACTTTGCAACAATCGCAGTTGGTGGACCGAAGAAGGACGACGGAAAGGTATGTTACTGTATGATTATAATTCAGGGTTCTTCTGCTCTAAAATATTTTTCAAGGGAGAAAAATAGTCATTTTCTGACTGTAATTCTAAACTTGGATTATAGGGGTCACTGGAGGATCAAATTATTGCAGCCAATCCCCTGCTGGAGGCCTATGGTAACGCCAAAACTATTAGGAATGACAACTCTTCTCGTTTTGTAAGTATGGAACAATTTCTGCATATTAGAGAGGTCTTGTCACAGATTGCCATTATAGAGGGACATTAAAAATCCTTTGTTCCAAACAGGGTAAATTCATCAGAATTCATTTCGGCGCAACTGGCAAACTGGCTAGTGCTGACATTGAGACATGTAAGTAATAATACTCATAGTACATACAAACGATTGGAATTGAGGATTGGCCAGACTGTAATTTATGAACAATATTTGTAGATCTGCTGGAGAAGTCCAGAGTGACATACCAGCTTTCTGATGAAAGAGGCTACCACATCTTCTTCCAGATGATGACCGGCCACATCCCTGAGATACTTGGTAAGAAGATTGAGAGGATGCACATGGTTTAACCTTTTTTCATATGAAACAAATGTTCTGACATTTCCACCCTTTTTTGATCTCCAGATATGGCACTCATCACCACCAACCCCTACGACTTCCCCATGTGTAGCATGGGTCAGATCACTGTGGCCAGCATTGATGACAAAGTTGAGCTGGAAGCCACTGATGTAAGTTATCTTCACTTCAAAATATTTTAATGTACTTTTTTCCATTTAATGCAAGTGCATTCTTCTAAAAGTTAATATGTTTTGTGTCAACCTCTTTTGAACTCAGAATGCCATTGATATCCTGGGCTTCACCAATGAAGAGAAAATGGCCATCTACAGGATGACTGGTGCTGTGCTCCACCATGGTAACATGAAGTTCAAGCAGAAGCAGCGTGAGGAGCAGGCTGAGCCTGATGGCACAGAGGGTGAGTACTGAATGGCAGCTCAGAGTGAATAGAAGTAAGGAAGTTCTTAATCACACTGGTGTCTGTTTACATCATGATGGAAATCTCTGAACTATTTTCAGAGGCTGACAAGGTTGCTTACTTGCTGGGTCTGAACTCCGCTGACATGCTCAAGGCTCTGTGCTTTCCCAGAGTGAAGGTTGGAAATGAGTATGTCACCAAGGGACAGACTGTACCTCAGGTAAACATGAATCATCAATATCCTACTATTTAAACAGATTAGTTATGTTAGTTCTAGTAAAACAAAAAAACAGCTATAGATTTGTTATGTTGCTTAGGTATGAAAAATTTAGAATATGTTACAATTGTAAATCATTGTACCCAGAAATAACTTAAAAATCACTTAAAACTCAACTGTAAACTTTCCTGACAGAGAAAGTTAATTTACATTGCAGATTTCAATTTTTCCTCTCAAAATTATTAACGTTACCTTTTGACTAGGCCTAGTTCTAACACTACCAACACCAACATTCCAAGTCAGAGAAAGGGTGACAAGTAAGGAAAGCTACTTTGTCTGCGACCCAAGTCTTTTCATTTCAGAGCTTTCAGGTTTTGCCAGGTCAGGCTCCAACATAATATTATGTTCGACCTTATGCGTGATAAATTTACAGCTCACAGCAACCTAATACAAAATGGGCTTTTGTTTGACATCTGTTGTCGGCAAAATAAATTGTTGTGTACAATATTTTATTGAGTTTCCTCTTAGTTAAATGCTGAGTCCATTAACCTGCATGTGACATCTTTCGTACATTCAGGTCCCCACGTTCAACTGGATAACCGGACTCACTCACACAGATTCCTGCCTTTATTAGAGAGATTAGAAGAAATACCAATAATCAATACCAATGATTTTACAAAAAGGTTGACTCACATTAAATCACATTCTTTCTATTAATTCAGGTGATGAACTCAGTGCCTGCCCTGGCAAAGGCTATCTATGAGAGGATGTTCTTGTGGATGGTCATTCGTATTAACCAGATGTTGGACACTAAACAAGCAAGACAGTTCTACATTGGTGTCCTGGATATTGCTGGTTTTGAAATCTTTGACGTAAGCTTCATTTCAGAAGCTGATACTTTTCATAACAGAATCATTGTTAATGCCCTGCGAGAAATTATACTGATGAATTGTCCCCTCACAGTTCAACACCTTGGAACAGCTGTGCATCAACTTCACCAATGAGAAACTGCAACAGTTTTTCAACCACACCATGTTTGTCCTGGAGCAAGAGGAGTACAAGAAGGAGGGTATTGTCTGGGCGTTCATTGACTTTGGCATGGACTTGGCTGCCTGCATTGAGCTCATTGAAAAGGTAATCACTTCATCACTTGTATGTGTCACCTGATGACACCTAATCAACTAATACTGTATTTCTCTCCACTTTTTTCAAGCCCATGGGCATCTTCTCCATCCTTGAAGAGGAGTGCATGTTCCCCAAGGCCTCAGACACATCCTTCAAGAACAAGCTGTATGACCAGCATCTTGGCAAAAACAAAGCATTTGAGAAGCCTAAGCCCCCCAAGAAAGGCAAGATTGAGGCCCACTTCTCCCTGGTGCACTACGCTGGTACTGTGGACTACAATATCACTGGCTGGCTGGACAAGAACAAGGATCCACTGAATGACTCCGTCTGTCAGCTGTACCAGAAATCCCCAGTGAAACTGCTGGCTATCTGCTTCCCTCCCGTCGTTGAGGGTATGATAGTAACTACAGTAAACTAAAACATGTTTATAGGTTATACTGTATATTTTCAACTAACTGTAGAAAATGTTCATGTACAGTTTATTTGTTATTCTAACAAAACACGTCTACTTAAAATCCTCAACAGATGCTACCAAGAAGGGAGGCAAGAAAAAGGGTGGTTCTATGCAGACTGTGTCTTCACAGTTTAGGGTAGGTTTTAACATAGCAAACTTATCTTATACTATATATATATATATATATATATATATATATATATATATATATATATATATATATATATATATATATATATATATATATATATATCTCGGTTTATGCTCAAACTCACAATTGATTACATGTCATGATAAGACTCCCCATTTTGAATCTACAGGAGAACTTGGGGAAGCTGATGACTAACTTGAGGAGCACCCATCCTCACTTTGTGCGCTGCCTGATTCCCAATGAAACAAAGACTCCAGGTATATAAAGAACACAATCTTAAGATATTCTTTAGGGAGTGGTTTTGTTTTGTTAATATTGTTTATTTAATTGTTTGCTGATTTAACTAAGAAACTATTAAGTCAAAGAAGTAATTAAGGAATATATATTTTTACAGGTCTCATGGAGAACTTCCTGGTCATCCACCAGCTCAGGTGTAACGGTGTGCTGGAGGGTATCAGAATCTGCAGAAAAGGTTTCCCCAGCAGAATCCTCTATGCTGACTTCAAGCAGAGGTATCAATCGATATTTTAAGAGAATTTTGATACAGATTATTAAAAGAAAATGCTCACACTGACCTTTACCTCTCTCATACAACTCAAGGTACAAGGTGCTGAATGCCAGTGTCATCCCCGAGGGCCAGTTCATTGACAACAAGAAGGCTTCAGAGAAGCTGCTTGGGTCAATTGATATTCCACATGACGAGTACAAATTCGGACACACAAAGGTAAAGACCTCACTTTCTTTATTTTACTGTAGAATAATGACCAAAGAGGTTAGGCTCTTCAGTCCAGTGTGTTTGCTTGTTTTTCTGTTAACTATATATGTATTAAATGATATCTGTTAATAATAAATGAAAAAATCTAAGAAGTACTTACGTGATTGTAGAGTTTGGTGCTAAGGAATAAGTGATTTATTTTAAGTATAGAGGCAAAGTAGCCTGCATGTGGCCATTTATAAAACACCTCCGCCTTAGAAGCCGTGAAACATGTAGGGTAAGTGAAAATGCTTTAATGTTTTACAGGGTGTGACGAATTCACTATCTGAGTTCATCCTCCATTCAGTTTTATTTTTTGTTTGATCAGGTGTTCTTCAAGGCCGGTCTGCTGGGTGTCCTTGAGGAGATGAGAGATGAAAAACTGTCATCTCTGGTCACCATGACTCAGGCTTTGGCCCGTGGTTATGTCATGAGAAAGGAGTTTGTGAAGATGACGGAGCGGAGGCATGTTGAAAACAGTTCATTCTGAATCATGGTATAAAAAATCAATATTGTCCATAACAGCTACTTCTTGTCCTCAGGGAAGCCATATATACTATCCAGTACAATATCCGCTCATTCATGAATGTCAAACACTGGCCATGGATGAAGGTGTACTACAAGATCAAGCCTCTGCTAAAGACTGCTGAAACTGAAAAGGAGCTGGCAAGTATGAAGGAGAACTATGATAAGATGAAAACTGACTTGGCTACTGCCCTGGCCAAGAAGAAGGAACTGGAGGAGAAGATGGTGTCCCTTATGCAGGAGAAGAATGATCTGCAGCTGCAAGTAGCATCTGTAAGTACACATCGATAGACAGTTGTGCTTTTCATGTTTTTCAAAGTGGATGTGCTAACATCTATCTTTATAAAATTAATTAGGAATCAGAAAATCTGAATGATGCTGAAGAGAGATGTGAGGGACTTATCAAGAGTAAGATTCAGATGGAGGCCAAACTCAAAGAGACAACTGAGAGACTGGAGGATGAAGAGGAAATCAATGCTGAGCTCACTGCCAAGAAGAGAAAGCTGGAGGATGAATGCTCTGAGCTCAAGAAGGATATTGATGACCTGGAGCTTACCTTGGCCAAAGTGGAAAAAGAGAAACATGCCACAGAGAACAAGGTTCGTAAATAATAATCTGTCCATCAGATCAAGTAAAATTATAATTATGATCGTTTAAAGACAAGATCTTTCTTGCACACTTAGGTTAAGAACCTGACAGAGGAGATGGCCTCTCAAGATGAGAGCATTGCTAAGCTGACTAAGGAAAAGAAAGCCCTTCAGGAAGCTCATCAGCAGACTCTTGATGACCTGCAGGCAGAGGAAGACAAAGTCAACACTCTGACCAAGGCCAAGACCAAGCTTGAGCAGCAAGTGGATGATGTAAGTTTACAAAGTCTCTTTGATTGGCAAAGCAGGATTCTTCTTGAATGTGATGATTAAAAACTCATCTTATTTCTTAGCTTGAGGGTTCTCTGGAGCAAGAGAAGAAGCTCCGTATGGACCTTGAGAGATCCAAGAGAAAGCTTGAGGGTGATCTGAAACTGGCCCAGGAATCCATCATGGATCTTGAGAATGAGAAGCAGCAGTCTGATGAGAAGATCAAAAAGTAACAGTTTTTGAATTTGTACAACAAGAGCTCTTTAAAAAAAATTGCGGTCAACTGCATTAAATCTGTACTTTATAATTCTCACAGGAAGGACTTTGAAATCAGTCAGCTCCTTAGCAAAGTTGAAGATGAGCAGTCACTGGGTGCTCAGCTTCAGAAGAAGATCAAGGAGCTCCAGGTGACATATGGTTTTACAGAAACCATTCCTGCAAATGTTTCCAATTTGTTAATTAAAAGTAAAAGTGCAGTGAACGATCTTATATCTATATTCAACAGGCTCGTATTGAGGAACTGGAGGAGGAGATTGAGGCTGAGCGTGCTGCTCGTGCCAAGGTTGAGAAGCAGAGAGCTGACCTCTCCAGGGAACTTGAGGAGATCAGTGAGAGGCTGGAGGAGGCCGGTGGTGCCACTGCTTCTCAGATTGAGATGAACAAGAAGCGTGAAGCCGAGTTCCAGAAGCTCCGTCGTGATCTTGAGGAGTCCACTCTGCAGCATGAAGCCACTGCTGCTGCTCTTCGCAAGAAGCAGGCTGACAGCGTTGCTGAGCTGGGAGAGCAGATCGACAACCTCCAGCGTGTAAAGCAGAAGCTTGAGAAGGAAAAGAGTGAATACAAGATGGAGATTGATGACCTCTCCAGCAACATGGAGAATGTTGCTAAAGCAAAGGTAAACCATGCATTACATGCTATTACCCAAATTAGTACAGTAATAAAAAAAATTAATATTATAGATAACATTTGATCGCTGAGCTCATCTCTGTTTACTCATTAGGGAAATCTTGAAAAGATGTGCCGTACTCTAGAGGACCAACTCAGCGAACTGAAGACCAAGAATGATGAAAATGTCCGTCAAATCAATGACACAAGTGCACAGAGAGCACGTCTCCTGACAGAAAATGGTATCTACAAGCTATCTGTTAATGATGTGTTGTGTATGTTATTAAGAAACATGATATAAACTAATGTATCATGACATCTTTCACACAAGGTGAGTTCAGCCGTCAAGTTGAAGAGAAAGAAGCTCTTGTCTCCCAGCTGACCAGAGGCAAACAGGCATTCACACAACAGATTGAGGAGCTGAAAAGACATGTTGAAGAGGAGGTTAAGGTAAGAAACATTTAAGTAAGTGTGTATTGGTATTATTTGTTTGGGATTCAGGAATTTTGTAAATTCAATCATATTTCTTACACCAGGCTAAGAATGCTCTTGCCCATGGACTGCAATCAGCCCGCCATGACTGTGATCTGCTGAGGGAGCAGTTTGAGGAGGAGCAAGAGGCCAAGGCTGAGCTGCAGCGTGGAATGTCCAAGGCCAACAGTGAGGTGGCTCAGTGGAGATCTAAGTATGAAACTGATGCTATCCAGCGCACTGAGGAGCTTGAGGAATCCAAGTGAGTAACATTCAAACAATTCAATGGCCAGTCTATGATTTGAGCATAACTCAACTTTGGAGCAATAATTTTACAGCTCTCCCTTATGATGTTCATATAGATCTTTAAAAACCTAACTAACCATTAATAACAATACTAGGCTGATCATAAATTGCCCACCCACCCTTTCCAAAACTCGCTTCCGTAAGAAAATTAGGCTTCAAAATTACAACAATGCAACACTCAAAATATAAGATCTCCCCTTGCAGATTCTTGTTACTAAGGCTTCAGGTAACTTCATAGTTTTCAGTGGGAAACAAATCTTACCTTTTTCAAACAGGAAAAAGCTGGCTCAGCGTCTTCAGGAGGCTGAGGAGCAGATTGAGGCAGTGAATTCCAAGTGTGCTTCTCTTGAGAAAACCAAACAGAGGCTCCAGAGTGAGGTGGAGGACCTCATGATTGATGTGGAGAGGGCCAATGGGCTGGCTGCCAACCTGGACAAGAAGCAGAGGAACTTTGATAAGGTAGCATTGTTTGCTTTGTGCGGCCAAGCCATACAAACAATTAAAGATATATTTATTTGTCTTCCCATTGCTACATAACCAACTGAACAGTATAAATGGTGTTATTCAGGTGTTGGCAGAGTGGAAACAGAAGTACGAGGAGGGTCAAGCAGAGCTCGAGGGAGCACAGAAGGAGACTCGTTCACTCAGCACTGAGCTGTTCAAGATGAAGAACTCTTATGAGGAATCTTTAGATCAGCTGGAGACCATGAAGCGTGAAAACAAGAACCTGCAACGTGAGTTCTACATTATGTAACAGTTACATTGTATTCACCACATGTATTTCTTGTATGTGTTAGAATAAAGTGTTTATATTTTACATTCTAAGGCTTAACAATATAAAACGTGTATCTCTCTGCAGAGGAGATCTCAGATCTGACTGAACAGATTGGTGAGACTGGCAAGAGTATCCATGAGCTGGAGAAGTCCAAGAAGCAGGTGGAGACCGAAAAGACTGAGATCCAGACGGCTCTTGAAGAGGCTGAGGTACGTTTTTTCTGGGGACATCTTGTGAGAAAAATCCCAATCATGGACAAATATACATTAAAAGGTTTAAAGGCAGAGATCAACATTTTATTATTTGATATCATCAGGGAACTCTGGAACATGAAGAGTCTAAGATCCTGCGTGTCCAGCTGGAGCTCAACCAGATTAAGGGTGAGGTGGATAGGAAGCTGGCAGAGAAAGATGAGGAGATGGAGCAGATCAAGAGGAACAGCCAGAGGGTGATTGACTCCATGCAAAGCAATCTGGATTCTGAGGTCAGGAGCAGAAACGATGCCCTGAGAATCAAGAAGAAGATGGAGGGAGACCTGAATGAGATGGAGATTCAGCTGAGCCACGCCAATCGCCAGGCTGCTGAGTCCCAGAAGCAGCTGAGAAATGTGCAGGCACAGCTGAAGGTATTGTTAGACACAGAGCTGTTTCACAGACTATGATCAGTGCAGGTACATTGTGGCATTCATGTGAATACTTTCCTGATATTTTTTCACTAGGATGCACAACTGCACCTTGATGATGCTGTCAGAGCACAGGAGGAGTTCAAGGAACAAGCTGCTATGGTGGATCGCAGAAATGGTCTGATGGTAGCTGAAATTGAGGAGCTTAGAGTTGCTCTGGAACAGACGGAGAGAAGTCGCAAAACTGCTGAGCAGGAGCTGGTGGATGCCAGTGAGCGTGTTGGACTTCTGCACTCTCAGGTGAATGAGCCCAATCATTTCTTCAATAATTAAAAAATCTAATGACATTTTAAATAACATGAAAACCAGTTATTTGATGACAAAAGTGCCTAAATCTTTTTTTCCATTTTAGAACACAAGCCTTCTGAACTCCAAGAAGAAACTTGAGTCTGACCTGGTCCAGGTCCAGAGTGAAGTGGATGACACTGTTCAGGAAGCAAGGAATGCAGAGGAGAAGGCCAAGAAGGCCATCACTGATGTAGGTTTACATTTCATTTGTTCTTAATTCAACTCCAAAGTGTTTTTTTAGATATAATACTGGCAGGGAGAGGCACCGGTGTCATGCTTGAACCCCAGCCAGGGTGAACGGGCAATGAATGCGAGTTCAGCAGCCTCTACGACACAGGCGAAGAGACCATAGAAGATATGGAGGAAGCTAATAACAGAAAAGAGAGTGACCAAGCAAAAGATAATCTTGTATGAGCTTCTAGAAATTTCGGGAATAACGTTAATAGTCTGCAAGACGGACGCCAAGCTCGCCATCTTGCTGTTGGACTAGTAACATTAAGTACTATGCCTTGTGTTGTTGCATTTCACGTTACTTGATGTTGGCTGTGTTTGCCATGTTCTAGACTCCCTATTTTTCTTATCATAAATAACATACATAATGTTATCATAACAAATGCATGTGTACAACTATCCACATTAACCACAGGAGTGTACATAACAAGTGAATTGCACTTTGAAACTGTAGGGGCGCCAAAAAAATTATGGTACGGAATGTTGCTTTAATGCAGGTTGACTACTGCTCCACCCGGCTTATTCTTTGTTATGGTGCTGGAAATAGTTCCAAATTGATAGAAGAAATATTCTGCACACTGCCTCCACTGCAGGGATCTAATAGTGTGGATATCTCTTTTACCAAGATAATTCTTAGTAACAATTTATGCTGCCTCCTCTAGGCTGCTATGATGGCTGAGGAGCTGAAGAAGGAGCAGGATACCAGCTCCCACCTGGAGAGGATGAAGAAGAACCTTGAGGTCACTGTTAAGGACCTGCAGCACCGCCTGGATGAGGCTGAGAACCTGGCCATGAAGGGTGGCAAGAAGCAGCTCCAAAAACTTGAGTCCAGGGTAAGAAAGAAAGAAAGAAAGAAAGAAAGAATTTCCAGAGCTGAACTTATTAAAAAAAGATGTATTCTTATTGCCTTATTGTTCATTGAAGGTGCGTGAACTGGAGGCAGAGGTTGAAGCTGAGCAGAGACGCGGAGGAGATGCCATTAAGGGTGTCCGCAAATATGAGAGGAGGGTGAAGGAGCTCACCTATCAGGTACAGTAACATTGATAGTTAACATACAAATCAACTTAACATACTTTACAAAAACATTTATTTACTTTAAAATAAACTTTAACAGACTGAGGAGGACAAGAAAAACGTTGCCAGGCTGCAGGATCTAGTTGACAAGTTGCAGCTCAAGGTCAAGGCCTACAAGAGGCAGGCTGAGGAAGCGGTAAGGACAGTATATAGATTTACACAACACTGAAAGTTTGATACTGTGGCAGATTTATTTTATGCGAAGAATACCTTTGGTGTTAAAGGAGATTCAAAAATGACAATCTCTATGTTTTTTAGGAGGAGCAGGCCAACACTCATCTGTCCAAGTGCAGAAAGGTGCAGAATGAGCTGGAGGAGGCTGAGGAGCGCGCTGATATCGCAGAGTCCCAGGTCAACAAGTTGAGAGCAAAGAGCCGTGACTCTGGCAAGGTAAACCTACAATTAAAATGTAGGCCTATTTAATCTCTTATTCAATAAGTATCTGTATCTGACAGAAAGTTACTGTCATTTATATTTGTTTGAAAATAAGTTGATTAAACCCTTTTTTATTTGTGTTTTCAGGCTAAAGAGGCAGCTGAATAAAGAAAACTGCCCAATCTGCTGTTTCAAATTATATAATATAATGTGAGATATGCTATAAAATAAATGTTTTCCTTGTTACAGTGAAATTGCTGTCTGTCTGCTTTTTTTCATTGTATTATTTCCCTCAAAAGATAAGTGTCAGACTGGGAAATTGGCTATCCAGAAATCACATTTGTCTAACGAGTAATAGACGACCCAATTTCTAATACCAAGGCTACTTATTCACATTTTGTATTACTGTTGATGTATCACCTTCTCACACAGCTTTTCACAAAAATTTTAATAGTTTGACAGTTTTTGAGAAAAAAAGTGACGGGCTTCATAATTCATACAAGCTAGAAGCATATGAATATTGCTCCTCAATTGGGCCTACATTTTTTTTTCAGTTACAAGTCCTATCATGTCAACTGATTTGTTATGGATTTTATGAAGTTTAAAACTTTACACAGCTGCTGTAGTGCCACCATTAGGATGATTGACCCACAAAGCCAGTTGAGGAAGTTTAGCATAGGACTGGACCTACGTGCAAAGTTTCACACATGGAAGGCCGATTTCATGGTAAATCATAATAATTAAAGCTGCAAAGAGCGTTGGATGGGTCCTCGCTCCTCTTTGCAACCCTGCATTTGCACAACCGTCAGACACAGCACGCACGGTGAAGTGTGCGCCATTTGAGATGGTGTGTTAGTACCAATTGTAGGGGGCGGGGCAAATCGTCATCAATGAAAAAGGAACCCTCTGCTGAGTTCAATGATACCTCACACAATAGTCTACAATAAACGGGTCATTAGTTAGGAAAGGGGGCTTGGCTTAAAGGGGTGATAGAATGCAAAACCGATTTTACCCTGTCATAGTTGAATAATGACAGTTCGGTGGGTAAATAGGCAACCCGGTCTCACGGCAGTTCGTGTAAATGTCAACGTTATTCTTAATCTATTGATACGTGTTCACGGAGACGTTTTTCTCGTCTTTTACATGTAAATGTCACATATTTTCTCGGGGAAAGGACGCCGGGAGGCGGCCGAAAAGGAAGCTCCATAAGCCGGGAGGCGCCCGCGAGGCGGCCCGCTGGGGACGCGCTGGATGAGGCGGCCGGGAGTATGCTCATCCGGTCTACGTGTGTTTCGTGGATTTGGAGAAGGCGTATGACCGGGTCCCCCGGGAGATACTGTGGGAGGTGCTGCGGGAGTATGGGGTGAGAGGGTCTCTTCTCAGGGCCATCCAATCTCTGTACGACCAAAGTGAGAGCTGTGTCCGGGTTCTCGGCAGTAAGTCAGACTCGTTTCAGGTGATGGTTGGCCTCCGCCAGGGCTGCACTTTGTCACCAATCCTGTTTGTAATATTTATGGACAGGATATCAAGGCGTAGTCGGGGTGGGGAGGGGTTGCAGTTCGGTGGGCTGGGGATCTCATCGCTGCTCTTTGCAGATGATGTGGTCCTGATGGCATCATCGGCCTGTGACCTTCAGCATTCACTGGATCGGTTCGCCGCTTGAAGGGTTCTGCCTTCGCCATCGGCCGCATGAAGGGTTCTGCCTTAGCTGCGGCCCCCTCTTCTCGGAGGCCTCTCTGTCCCCTGTTGCCGAGGCTTCTCTGTCCCCTGCTGCCGGGGTTTCTCTGTTCCCTGTCCCGGGCGGTCTCTCTGTTCCCTGTTATCTTCTGCACACACGCTGAAGAATTTCCAAACAGCTGACATGTTGTAGGTTAATTCACGAGGTTCCCTACATGTGCGAGAATAGCGTGCACACACGTTTCACACCGCGAGCGGGTACTCGCCACACACGGAGGAGAAGTTCAGAGAAAGGAAAAAGAGACTGTGCTGTGGCGTCCGTGTGTGCGTGTGTCCTTGAGAACTGTAACTTATGTTGTCAGTTAATTGTAGCAATGACCGGCATGAAATCGTCATATGTCAGACTGACCTGCCCGTCGCCGGTCATGGCCGGGCATGTGAAGCACGGCTTCGGTAGCCGCCATGTTGAATGTAAACACAATCGTGTTCAACACACGATTGAAGAAAAAGCACAAGCAGCCTCTGCACAGCCAATACATTGGCACTAGAAACCTTTTATAAATGACATATATAATGAGATTATTTGTATTGTTTGTTGGTCGCAGCGGTGTCTGTTAGCAGTTAGCTCGCTCGTTAGCCGCTGAACCGCAGCAGAAGGCAGGCAGAGCAAGCAGCCACCAGCTGTTGACCCATGCAGGACTTCACTGCGAGTGGACTGTTTAGAGACGAGGTGACCGGCAGGTAACGTTAACTGGTCCCTATACGCAAACAACGTCATATCATAAATGATAGGGAACCCAGCAACAGCGATTATGAGCTTTTCCTTAATTTTCACGGAACTAATGTTTTGGCTATTGTCTGGTTTCATATTTGTCAGTCAACTTTTCAAAATACATTTAGGGCTACACTCAAAACATTCTGGGCTGAAGCCCCGGCAAAATCGGCTGACGCCGCTTCTGCCCCTCATAGTTAAATATTAACGCGCAATAGCATAATGTTGAACTGTACTTAATTTAACTGGGAGAATATTACACATTAATAATTTCAATTCAATTCAATTTTATTTATAGTATCAAATCATAACACGAGTTATCTCGAGACACTTTACAGATAGAGTAGGTCTAGACCACACTCTATAATTTACAAAGCCCCAAAAATTACAGTAATTCCCTCAAGAGCAAGCAGTGCAACAGTGGCGAGGAAAAACTTTCTCTTGGGAAGAAACCTCGGACAGACCCAGGCTCTTGGTAGGCGGTGTCTGACGGTGCCGTTTGGGGATGTGATGAACAGTGGCAATAATAGTCACATTAATAATGGAACAGTGACTTCAAATGGTAGTCGTAGTAGTTCATGTCATATCAGGGCGCTGCAGGGCGTTACAGGATGTAGCGTGGCCCAGCAGAGCATGGATGGACGTAGCAGGAAGCAGCAGGGTTCAGCAGGAAGGAATTTCTGGGACGGGATGCACACAAATGGTAATAGAAAGGGAGAGGAGAGAGCAGCTCAGTGTGTCAAAGGAAGGAATTCCCCCGGCAGTCTAGAACTATAACAGCGTAACTAAGAGAGACAGGTCAAAAGGAGAGGGAGCCTGTTCGGGCTTGGAACTCTCCCCTGCCGGATCGGGCTGTGCTGGCCTGCCTCCCTCTACTTTTGTTATTATTATTAATCTGACGCGCACGAGAAGCAGGTGGGCCGGGTTGAGGCGGCGCGCTGCAACTCCTCACTCCCTAACTATAAGCTTTATCAAATAGGAGAGTTTTAAGTTCATTCTTAAATGTGGTGACAGTTTCTGCCCCCCGAACCCAGATTGGGAGCTGGTTCCATAGGAGAGGAGCCTGATAACTGAAGGCTCTCGCTCCCATTCTGCTTTTAGAGACTCTAGGTACCACAAGTAACTCTGCATTCTGGGAGCGCAGTGCTCTAGTGGGACAATAAGGTATTAGGAGCTATTCTAGATATGATGGTGCTTGACCATTTAGAGCTTTGTAGGTCAGGAGAAGGATTTTAAATTCAATCCTGGATTTTACAGGAAGCCAATGCAGAGAAGCTAATACAGGAGAAATATGATCTCTTTTCTTAGTTCTTGTGAGAACATGCGCTGCAGCATTCTGGATGAGCTGGAGAGTCTTAAGGGACTTATTTGAGCAACCTGACAGTAGGGAATTACAATAGTCCAGCCTGGAAGTAACGAATGCATGTGTAACCAGGCCCAGAAAAAATTTAGCAATTCAACAATTGACAACGCCACCTTGGGACTTTCAATCCAAGGATTTAAAATTTTATTTGATATCATTTAGTACCAATGTGGGGATTCCCACGACAAAGGCAAGTCCACATAAATGATCCGAGACGAGGTTGGTTTGGGCAACTTAAAATAATTTATTGTAAACCCAAAAAAAACAATGTTAATTTAAAATATAACTATCATCAATAAGCTTAAAAACAAAACCAACACAACACAAACAAATCAACCAAAAATACAAAACTACGGTGGCCCTGAGAGGCCACAGCACGCAACAATAAGACAACACGTGCAAATAAGACAACACATGCAAATAAACCACAGCACGCAACAATAAGACAACACGTGCAAATAAGACAACACATGCAAATAAACCACAGCACGCACTAATAAGACAACACGTGCAAATAAACCACAGCACGCACTAATAAGACAACACGTGCAAATAAGACAACACGTGCAAATAAGACAACACGCACTAATAAGACAACACGTGCAAATAAGACAACACGTGCAAATAAGACAACACGCGACAAATAAGACAACACGTGCAAATAAGACAACACGTGCAAATAAGACAACACGCACTAATAAGACAACACGTGCAAATAAGACAACACCTGCAAATAAGACAACACCTGCAAATAAGACAACACCTGCAAATAAACCACAGCACACACTAATAAGACAACACATGCAAATAGCCCACACCACAACGGAAGTGTTTCCAGGGGACACTTTTAAGTGATGCACATGTGCCTCAACCATTGGCTTTGCGGTACATAGACAGACCAACAACAGGACAATTTTAACAATTTTCGCCATTTTATTCATCACTAAATTCACTTCTGAATACGTTTTAGGCGAGAAATGAACTCTTTAGATTTCGAATATAGGCAGTCTTGCGAAAATCGTTGCCGAATTGACAATTTGTTTCAAAGTTTTCGGAATTGAGTAGCTCCATAAAGTGACGCGACAGCCAGCTAGTGCCTGCCGGGGCGCTAGCTCGTCACTCAGACAGTCCTGCTCAGAGACCCTGCTCTAAGCTGGAGGTCTCTCAGACCGCTCTCGTAAATAAGAGGCTTTTATTTCGCCGTTGATGGATTATTTGTTTAAGTATCACAACACATGTCCATTTTAAGAGTAACCTGTGGTTAGCTGCATTTTCGGAGTTAAACTCCACAAGCGCTTGCAGGCTTAACAACCTCGCTGGCCGGCCGTCTCACACACACACACACACACACACACACACACACACACACACACACACACACACACACATAATAAAAATACTGAGCACCCTACATGTGCCAGACTACCAGTAGGCTACATTCATTTAAAATTAAACATAGCAGTTGGTGCTGAGTGGAGCGTCTGTCATGGTGTGATTGGTTATGTTGGTGGAATTGATTCTTAATTTCCCACGAAGCTGATCGCGGTTACGTGCCAGTTTAACTACTCATCTCCAATCCTATCTGTATTTGTGAGAAGTGGCGCTGTCCTGAGTTGAAAGCCTATTTTACGGCTTTATTATCGAGTTAATAGGTGTGTGTGTTCGCGTCGGCCGCTGTCCATTTCCTAACGTTCTGAAATGCAAACAATTTTTTGACTCCTTTTTTATTTTTTGAAGGGCGTTATGCCACACAACAAACAAAAAACACACACAACACACACACACACACACACACACACACACACACACACACACACACACACACACACACACACACACACACACACACACACACACACACACACACACACACACACACACACACACACACACACACACACACACACACACACACACACACACACGGCCAGAGCGCAGCAGGCAGATGCGGGAGACTTGTTTAAATTATGACATAGGCTATATACATTAGATTTGGTATTTAGCTCATACTTTTTTGTTGGTGTATTTGTTTTCTGATTTATTAGAAGTTGAGTTTCAGTCTGTATGATAAATGAACAGTTGTACATAAAGTGGTAACATGCTATGTTATGTAGACTAAAGGGGAGACACCAACCTTTATAATTTGAATTGCTAATTTCCATCTGTTGTCCCTAGGCATTTACAGTACACTACAATAATATATAAATGATAATTCCACATAACACTAATAGGGACACCTAGGACCGCCAGACCCGTAGGCCTACTTCTTTTTATAATTTAAACTGACATAAACTAATACACTATTCGGATCGTGTTCCACTCTTTTGAATAAGTTAGGGGTGTTAGAGCTAAACCATAAACAATAAAATTAAAGCTAATAATATATTAATTAATAATAAATAATTTAAACAATTCTCCTGAAGAGAAACGGGTATCTCTCCCTGTGTGTGTGTGTGTGTGTGTGTGTGTGTGTGTGTGTGTGTGTGTGTGTGTGTGTGTGTGTGTGTGTGTGTGTGTGTGTGTGTAGTACGATTTATGTTTTCCCCCGTGGGTGCTCACACATGCGCGCCCTTCAAAAAAAAAAAAGGTTTGCATTTCAGAATTTAATAAGGGCTTTCAACTCAGGACAACGCCACTTCTCACAAATACAGATAGGATTGAAGATGAGAAGTTTAACTGACAACCGATCAGCCGTTGGAAAATTAAGAATCAATGCCACCAACGCGCTCCACTCCGGCGCCAACTGCAATGTTTAATATTTTAAATGAATGTAGCCTACTGGCAGTCTGGCACAAGTAGGGTGCTCAGTATTTTATTATTATGTATCTGTGTGTGTGTGTGTGTGTGTGTGTGTGTGTTGTGTGTGTGTGTGTGATGTGCGCCAGCGAGGTTGTTAGTTTCTGCGCACGCTTGTGGAGTTTAACTCCGAAAATGCAGCTAACCACAGGTTACTCTTAAAATGGACATGTGTTGTGATACATAAACAAATAATCCATCAAGGCGAACTAAAAGCCTCTTATTTGACGAGGCGGTCTGAGAGACCTCCAGCTTAGAGCCGGGGTCTCTGAGCAGGCGGGTCTGAGTAGCGAGCTACGCGCCCGGCGCGCGCCTAGCTGGCGTCATCGTCACTTTATGGAGCTACTCAATTCCGAAAACTTTGAAACAAATTGTCAATTCGACCGCGATTTTGCGCAAGACTGCCCTATCGAAATCTAAAGAGTTCATTTCTCGCGCACAAAAACGTATTCAGAAGTGAATTTAGTGATGAATAAAATGGGCGAAAATTGTTAAAATTGTCCTGTTGGTCTGTCTATGTACCGAAGCCAATGGTTGAGGCACATGTGCATCACTAAAAAGTGTCCCCTGGAAAACACTTCCGTTGTGGTGTGGGCTATTGGCATGTGTTGTCTTATTAGTGTGTGCTGTGGTTTATTTGCAGGTGTTGTCTTATTTTGCACGTGTTGTCTTATTTGCACGTGTTGTCTTATTAGTGCGTGTTGTCTTATTACGTGCGAGTTGTCTTATTTGCACGTGTTGTCTTATTAGTGCGTGTTGTCTTATTTGCGATCGTTGTCTTATTAGTGCGTGTTGTCTTATTTGCACGTGTTGTCTTATTAGTCGCGTGTTGTTTTACTTGCGTGTTGTCTTATTAGTGCGTGTTGTCTTATTAGTGCGTGTTGTCTTATTAGTCGCGTTTTGTCTTATTGGCTGCGCGTGTTGTCTTTATTTGGCGTGTTGTCTTATTAGTGCATGTTGTCTTATTTGCGTGTTGTCTTATTAGTGCGTGTTGTCTTATTTGCACGTGTTGTCTTATTTGCACGTGTTGTCTTATTTGCCGCGTGTTGTCTTATTTGCACGTGTTGTCTTATTTGCACGTGTTGTCTTATTAGTGCGTGTTGTCTTATTTGCGCGTGTTGTCTTATTAGTGCGTGCTGTGGTTTATTTGCACGTGTTGTCTTATTTGCACGTGTTGTCTTATTAGTGCGTTCTGTGGTTTATTTGCACGTGTTGTCTTATTAGTGCGTGCTGTGGTTTATTTGCACGTGTTGTCTTATTTGCACGTGTTGTCTTATTAGTGCGTGCTGTGGTTTATTTGCACGTGTTGTCTTATTGTTGCGTGCTGTGGTTTATTTGCATGTGTTGTCTTATTTGCACGTGTTGTCTTATTAGTGCGTGCTGTGGTGTATTTGCACGTGTTGTCTTATTGTTGCGTGCTGTGGCCTCTCAGGGCCACCGTACAAAACACAGTAGAAAAGGGGAATTTCATTCATTTCAGATAAAGACTATTAAAGTGAAACTGTTTGAGTGGTCAAAATGCTTATTGTGGGTGGATCATATAACCAAAGAAACAAAAACTACAAATAAACACAACAGGCAAAATATTGAAAGAAATCAACCCAAATCACATTAAATCTCATTAAAACCATGCAATGTTACTGATAAAATGAACCAGTTATAAGTAACCACCTCCACAAATAACTTGAGCAACCACTAAAGTTCTAAAATCTCAGGCCAGAGTAAAAGTCACTCAACCTAATAGACAATAGCCAAACTAAATGAACCCCCCTCAATACAAACAAACCCGCTCATAAAAGATACAGAAAAGTTAAGATTAGAAAGATACAGGTAAGCTAAGTAAATAAACTCGGAACTAGGCAAAACCGAGCCGTGGCTCTGCACTCTGCATGGACAGAGGAAAAAAACAAGAGAGTCAATGTCTATCCTGGCATAGCAAAAACACACAATAAGAGTGACCAACAGTAAAAGTACCTTGCTATCTCCTCCAGCAAACACCGGAGCATAAATCAGAACAGCACACGAGGCACATCAGGCAGCGACAACAGCAGACAAAGGGAAAGTCGGAGCGTACCGGACGGGCATTTACTTCTGTGCGTCTCACGTGATATCTCACGTGACATGTCTCACGTGACAGGCACTTAACCTACCGGTTACACATGGACTAGTTTCTCAGCGTCGTATTGAGACAGGATATTCCTAATTTTGGCAATGTTACGAAGATGAAAAAAGGCTGTTCTTGTTTGTTTTAGATGGGTGTTAAAGGATATATCCTGATCAAAAATAACCCCTAGATTTCTGACAGTAGTGCTGGAGGCCAGGGCAATACCATCCAGAGTAGCTATGTCTTTAGATAATGAGGTTCGGAGGTGTTTAGGGCCCAGCACAATAACTTCAGTTTTGTTAGAGTTTAACATCAGAAAATTATAGGTCATCCAGGATTTTATATCTTTAATGCACGCTTGAAGTTTAGCTAGCTGACTGGTTTCGTCTGGTTTGATTGACAAGTATAACTGGGTGTCATCCGCATAACAGTGAAAGTTAATTGAGTGTTTCCTAATAATATTACCAAGAGGAAGCATATATAAAGGAGAATAGAATTGGTCCAAGCACTGAGCCTTGTGGAACGCCATGGCTAACTTTAGCGTACTTGGAGGATTTATCATTAACATTAACAAATTGAGATCGATCAGAGAAATAGGACTTAAACCAGCTTAGAGTGATTCCTTTAATGCCAACTAAATGGTCCAATCTCTGTAACAGGATGGTATGGTCAATAGTGTCAAATGTAGCACTAAGATCTAGTAAAACAAGAATGGAGACAAGTCCTTTGTCTGCAGCAGTTAGAAGGTCGTTAGTAATTTTCACCAGTGCCGTCTCTGTGCTATGGTTCTTTCTAAATCCTGATTGAAAGTCATCAAATAAACTATTGCTATGTAGAAAATCACATAACTGATTAGCAACTACCTTCTCAAGGATCTTGGATAGAAAGGGAAGGTTAGATATAGGTCTATAGTTTGCTAAGACCTCAGGATCGAGGGTGGGTTTTTTCAGAAGAGGTTTTATCACAGCTATTTTAAATGACTGCGGTACATAACCTGTTAATAAGGACATATTGATCATATCTAGTAATGAAGTGTGGTGTAACGTTAACTTAGGTAAATGAGCTAATTTTCATCTGCTGGCTATTGAACAGCATGTCAAGGCAAAATGCGCCAGCAGTTAGCAAGACTATAACGTTAATTTTTCTATGATAAAACATTATTGTTCTGTTATGGTTACTAACCTACGTTATACAGTTTATAATAGTTAGATAACATTAATTAACGGCATTAAAAATCCTCATTTTGCATTTTTCTGACACTCTCGTTAAGTTTGGAAATGTAAACTTGAATTTGTAGAACTAATTATATAACAAAATTGACGTTACATGTTTTACCACAAATGGCTAACGTTACAGACAGTTTACACAGTAAAATCAGATAAATTTGCTTTACAGTGTTAGTCCTCTTATAACTGTGGAAATTTATGCAATGAGCTAGTAAGATTACTTTAATGTATGTAACGTATCGTACCCAGGGTGAGTCTGACATTGCCAGACTGCACAGGGCTGTGGTGGAAGTTCCAAGATTAAGTTATGTTCTGCCATCTGTTTAGAAGTGGTGCATTTCCAGCTCACAGCAACTTAATACGAAATAGTGTCTGTTGATATCTAGTTTCGTCAAAATGGCTTTTTATTGAGTTTCCTCTTAGTGAAATGATTTGCGTGAATTTAAGCTGGGCTTTTATTGTGAAGGGTAGACACCGAAGAGCCAGCTAGCCAGTAGTTACGATGTTCCTGTCAGCTATCAGCTAGTGCTCCACAAAAGGGAAGGAAAAGTTTGGTTGGTATATCCAGCAATAACTTTGGAAGCAGCAAAAACTCTATGGAAAGCCAAAAGTGACACAGTAAAAAATTTGCACTTTACATTTTATGCAATACAACTTTGTTAGGTATGAATGTTAAAAATAATTATTTTGCACAAAATAGAGGAGACAATAACTTGTCTTTTGATACTTTAGCTGAAGTGCTATGTTGAGCTAACCCTGAGATTAAGCCAACATTAGCACACAGGTCAGTTTGGGGCAAGTTGTCTCAATGACTTTGGGGCAAGTTGTCACATGTGCAAAGGACGAAAACGACGCATATCAGCAATTTTTACTGACACGCCAGTGAAGCAGCAACTAGAAATAGAAAAGAATAAGCCTCAATCTTGCAAAAAGCTGTTTCAAAAGTAAGGGAAGCAAGGGGGCGGGTCAAAATCTGGACCTACGAAGAATAAAGCAGCTAAAAGAAGAAAAATTATCAGATGATGAAGAATGCTTCTGCATCGTCTGTGTGGAGACATTTTCAGACAGTCGTCCAAAAGTGACCTGGGTAAAATGTGTAAAATGCAACAAATGGGCCCATGATTAGGCCAGGCAATTTATGTGTGCCAGAATTGTGACTCTGAAAATGAGTCTGATTAGTCAAATACAGGGCATCTGTTTAGTTCATGTTAAACACGTTAAGTTAAGCAAGTTATCGGCAGCATTCCATGCAGTTAACATGAATCTATGTGCAAGCCAGAGAACGTTAGAGTTTAAAGTTCAAAGTAAAGTGATCTTGCCACTTAATATGTTTTGATTGAAATGTGTATTGTTTATCCAGATTCTCTAGGCATGCTTGTTTATATTTCCAGTTCTGGAAATCAGTATTCACACATTAGTTGTGTTTTTATTTTTAGATAATCTAGTGTGACAACTTACCCGCCAATGGGGCAAATAAATATGAATACAACCACATTCATCTGACGTAAAACGTAAAATTGGCCGGAATTCTCCTTTAAGTCATGCGAGAGAAACCTCAGATTGGACAGATAGTCTAGCTAAATGTCTGGATTTACCCTGAAGAGATCTGAGGAGCAGTTAACCATAGTCCTCATGATTCCACCAGAGTTTAAAATTCCAAAACAAAGAAAGTGGAAGGAAATTTGAGACATTGGCGAAAAGACATGCATCTGGCTGAATTTCCTGTGGAACTGGAGCAATCCCGGTAGTGGTACAATTCAGAGTGATCAGGCCTGTAACTTTATGTCTCATTTGTTTTTGCAGGTGTTAAAGCAGCTTAAAGGGGTGATAGAATGATTATATAGGGTATTTCACACTGTTCCTTAAGGTCTCCTAATGGGGTATGTAACATTGGTTATGCTGAAAATGGCCTGGTTGATATTTTATTGGCCCTTATGCATCCCTGTGTTTTGGCCCTATTTGTAACAAGAGCTTTTCTTCCAAATATGGTATGCTCATGAATATTTTGATGAGCTGCGCGCTGATTGGTTGAGCGAATCCTCATACACACACATTAGAGACGCGCGCTGATTGATTGAGCGAATCCCCATTCACACACATTAGAGAAGCAACAGAATCTAGACACTGCAATGTTTCGTTAAGTAATTCACTTCTGAGACTTTTTAATGCGAGAAATCAACTATATAAAGCTCAAATATGGGCCATTTTACGAAAATTGATGGCTAATTGCAAATTTGGTAAGACGTGTCAGACTTTAGGAGCTCCACAGTCTGATGAGAAAGCGGCAGCCTGCTGGGCTCCATACACAGGGCAAAGTCACCCTTTGTGGATTACTGCATTACTGGGGCTCCGCGGCTGGCTGCCGGCATAACTATAATATATTTACGGTTTGAATTTCTTATTATATATCTCTGCTTATATCACAGCTACCCCAAGGTCTTACAAAGCTAATCGTTGTGTGAATTTAAGGCATTTTTATGAACGTGAGGGGTCTTTTTAGGAGGAGCAGCTAGCTAGCTATGTGTCCCATTCAATATAATGGGAAACGATTGCGGCTAGCTAGCCACACTTTAGGCATAACTAAAGTATTACAGTTTTAATTTCGTCACGGCATGTATATTACAGGTTCCCCAAGGTCTTACAAAGCATAGCTAACACTTGTCCGATTTCGGATTTCAATTTAATGCATTTTTATGAATTTCAGAGGTCTCGTTAGGAGGAGGCTAGCTAGCTCTCACTGATGGACTCCAGCTCACCGCGGGCTCTATCAATGAGACAGACAAGAGGCGTTTATTTCCCCAATCGTTTGTTTAAATAAATCAACACATATATCCATTATAAGATTAACTGGAACCTGCGGTAAGAGATTGTGGGCGTAACAAGCTCGCTGACCACGCTCTCAGTCACACACCGGCCATTTAGCAGGAAGAGGGGAGGGAGACCAGCGAGCTGCAGGCCCTGGAGCTCTGTCGGGGCAGCGGCGTTTGGTAGTCCAGTCACCCAGAAAGGATGAGTTTGTGCGGGTATTGAGCACTGCAGGCTGCCAGCTGTGATGGAGCTCAATCGAGCTCACAGCAGGCTGGGGTCTGTGAAGGGCGGTGATGTAGCAACCCAGGCAGCACCGGCCGCTGAACTCCGACACGCAGTCGGACAAAATTTGCAATTAGCCATACATTTTCATAAAAGGACCCATATTTCAGCTTGACATAGTTGATTTCTCGAATAAAAAAGTTTCAAAAGTGAATTTTGTAATGGAATAGCAGAGATCTGCGCGACCTAGATTGAGAAGACTACCTGATCTCAGGTCAGTTGTGTAGCCTATGTAAATGTTGGGGCATGACCTTTCTCTTAATACATCCATGGGCGTGACAAAGGTACAGGTCCTGGGATGCTTACGTCTACTTCTAGCTTTGTTGAGATTCACCTGTTTTCAACGGCAGTTTCAAAATATGAGATTTTCATAGTAAAGGGGTGTCAATGGGATTTTGAGCTTCTGTGCATGTCCTATTTACCCACCGAACGGTCGTTATTCAACTATGACAAGGTAAAATTGGTTTTGCATTCTATCACCCCTTTAAGGTACACTTCAACCCCGTTTCTGGGTTATTTTTGTTGGGTTAAAAAGATGGGTTATTTTTTCAGAGAGTAACCATTTTCTGGGTTATAGGGCAAATATTTTGACCCAATTCCTGGATTGTTTGGGTTGCTGGGTTATTTTTCAAAGAGTAACCCATGTTCTGGGTTATAGGGCTCTCTCTCTCTCTCTCTCTAATGTATTTTTTGTTGGAGGGGTGTATTTTATGGAGTTACTATATTATCATGTCAACATAGTTTATAATATGAACAATCACATTTGTGTGTTGTGTACATTATGATAAAACAGTATCACCAGTATTTGTAGGAAAAATAAAGTGACACACCCTCTAAACATGGATATATTAACTAAGAAATAGAAGAAATAAGTTCATATATTAAACCCTTGCCCCTATAACATACACATCAGTCTGCCAGAAGAAGAGGAAGAAGAAACACCTCCTTCCCTCTCTACCCCCTTAGAAGAAGAACGCCCCCTCTCTCAGAGGGGGGGCGGGACTGTTGATACAACGTATGTACATATCGTCATTTCAGAGCGAAGGAACTACTCATCCCATAAACCACCGCACACTAGATGAGTAACTTAGTATTTGAAGTAATGCAGGAAGTGTTTAGTCACATATTTCATGGCTATGAAAAAAAACAATGTCCATCTGTATGTCTTTGCCAAATGCAAACCAGTACCAGTACAAACTGGGTCATCCCTTTTTTCCCATATCATTTTGGAGGAGTTAGTTAGGTTATTTGTGACCCAAATCCTGGGTTAAAAAAGGCCCAGGACCAACTAATTTCTGGGTTATTTCAACCCAGAAAATGGGGTTTTTCTTTTGACCCAGAAGTTGGGTTATTTTAACTACAATGTTGGGTTATTTTAACCAAAGATTTGGTCAGGTATTTAACCCAGAAGTTGGGTCAAAAAGAATAACCCAATTTTGTGGGTTGAAATAACCCAGAAATTAGTTGGTCCCTTTTAACCCAGGAGTTGGGTAAAAAATAACCTATAGGTTATTTTTGACCCAGGAGTTTTTAGAGTGTAATTATAACAGTGTGTTAGGGAGCATTGGAGCGTTTTCATCAAAGCTTAAAGGTATAGTGGAGGATTATCCCGAATTTTAGAAAAGAACCGCCCTCTCCACTTTTTGAAAAAATGCACATGCGCAACACTCTACCTGCTCCCGAGAGGGAACTCCTATTAAACGTGTGCACGAGAGTGCACTGTTTACAAGTTGCTGTCGGCATGGCTCATACAAGCCTACTTTCCCAAAGAAGATTTGCACTTTTTCACAAATGGAGATGTTTACCGTGTGTGCGCGGTGCGTGCCAGGGCTAGCATCGCTAATCATAGCTTACATCAACTTTTACTAGCAGTGATTTTAAATGGATTTCTCCAAATAGCATGCCAAACTTTACCTGTTGAGTAGAAACTTCGCGACTGAGGCATCAGTGGGAAGCCCAACCTGTGCTTTTAGCGCACGCCAGCGTGTGAAATATTCTCCCAAAAACACTCCGGTCTTGTTTCTTTCTTCAGATGCCTTTCTCTTCTTGTCATACAATTCCTAGACACTTTTTCTCTTGCGACCCTCTGACATTTTGAAAAAACACGGTAAGAACGGCAAGCTTCAATGAATGGCTGAAACCGTAGCTCACTACCTATGCTCACCACACATATACACCTGAAAGTGCGCATGCGCAGAAAGCGAAAACTACCTAGGGACGAGCACGTACGACGGCCTTACGTAAACATATCACCAGAATGATTGACAACTAGGAGGACCAATAGTCTTGATGATCCACCCGGAAAAAGAAAATCCTCCATAATACCTTTAAGTCAGTTAAGTTGCAGGCTTATTACACAGAGATGGGGGCGGGGATCGGAAGGAAGGTCTTCCATGGGTGATGTTGTCAGCCCAGGAGTTTGTGCAAAAGAACACTAATTCAGCCCAAGTGACCTTGTTTTCGGTCACACAGCACGTGTTACCTATCAGTCCTTGAGGATGATTTGGAAATAGTTGATCCCTCCAAAAAAAATTGATTCTGAAACAGACAGAGGAGCCAGTGTTATCAGGCAGCTGCTATGATCATGTCATTAATGCATACATAGACTTAAACTATTAGTCTGCCTGGGATATGTTTTGATTTAGTGCAGTTATGTAGGTCAGTGGCCAGAATGTGACCAGTCTCAATTTACACAGCAAGCTTGAAATTTAACCACAGTAGTGGGAGCAGCAAGTTGGTGGACTGTGGAGTCATCACTTCCCCCTTTCTCTCTTGATGCTGCGCAACGTGTCTGTGTGTGCATGTTACATGTGTATGTTAATTAAGAAAGCAAAGGAGAGAAACGCAACATTAAATGACAGCAAAAACACAATAAAGACTAAATAAAACAAAAATGGAGTTGAATATTTGGGTCCAGTCCTAATAATGTCAATTCATTGATTCATTCATCTACCAAAATCCATTTGATTTGATATTTTTGGAATGCTTCTGATGGCAAATATTGATATATAAGATTAAAATAGATTTACTAATCACAAAGCATTCAATTTTACATTTTCTGAAATTGCTTGACAGTCCTATTTTCAATTTTATTAATTTTCTGTTCTTTAAACTGTTAAATGAAGAGTTCAAGAGCATACAATAAACTTAAATAGAATTAATCAGTAAGCAAAAATCAAGACCTGGCCATATCAACAGAAACCTGATGCATCAGATGATATATAATTACAACATATATCTGCCTATCTGCAATACCACATTTGGTATGCATACCACATTTAACTTTTAGGGTGTCATCAAAACATTCAATATAAAGGCTACTTGTGGACACAGTGTGTGACACAGAAGACCTGGGAGTTCCTGCTTGTGGTTGCGGCTATGTTCTCATCAGCTTGAGATCATTTGAAACATTTATTGATTGCATCTTGTTTTTACACCTACTCTAACAACAAGAACAGGACCTTTTAAAAAGGATTGGTGAATACTGTTGACAAAGAGGAGGTCAGTAAGGACAACTTTAAATGTTTAAATTTTCTTCATCATTGAGTGTCTAAACAAGAGGTTAGTATTTATTCTTAGTAACAATAAGTCTGAAAAATGTTAGTCACTTTGAAGTCAAAGCCTACCTGTAACGATACCCAGACATGGTTCCAGTGTGGATATGTTTTGTATTCAGCTAAATTTTAAATGCTGTTTAATTATGTAATATAATAAATTACATGGACTTAAAAACATTAGTCTAAGATGGAAGTTCCTTTGTAATTATCTAACAGACATCAGCCGCCACCATGAGTACGGACGCAGAGATGGCCACTTATGGCAAAGCTGCCATTTACCTTCGTAAGCCAGAAAGGGAGAGAATTGAGGCTCAAACTGCACCATTTGATGCCAAGAGTGCCTGCTACGTGGCCGATGTCAAGGAGCTGTACTTGAAGGGAAAAATCCTCAAGAAAGATGGTGACAAAGTAACCGTCGAAACCCTGGACACTAAGGAGGTTGGTATCAAGTCAGTCAGACTCAACCGGCAATTCAATATGATTAGTTCTCATTGTGATAAATGTCCTATTCCAGGAGAGGGTAGTGAAAGAAGCTGACGTCTATCCAATGAACCCTCCCAAGTATGACAAGATTGAGGACATGGCCATGATGACCCATCTCAATGAAGCCTCTGTGCTGTATAACCTCAAAGAGCGTTATGCAGCATGGATGATCTACGTAAGACAATCTGCCTAATGAGAAAAGAGAACTATTGCAAATTGCTATACTTATAGGAAACATAGAGTTAACTGTTGAATCTCTATGATCACTTTCAGACCTACTCTGGGTTGTTCTGTGCTACTGTGAACCCCTACAAGTGGCTCCCAGTGTACGATGCTGAATGTGTAAGTGCCTATAGAGGCAAGAAGCGTATGGAGGCTCCACCCCATATCTTCTCTGTCTCTGACAACGCTTTTCAGTTCATGCAAACTGGTAAGTTATTACCATAACAATGTGGAATTTATCAGTATATGACATTTCTGTTGCAGTAAAGCATAGTTAATCATTTTGTTTTTGCTTTAACAGATAGGGAGAACCAGTCTGTCTTGATCACGTAAGTTTGTTACATCTACATTTGTTGACTTTGTTTAAAATAGTCAAATATCTTGATCAAATACTTAAACGTCTGTGTCTATACCTAGTGGAGAATCTGGTGCTGGAAAGACTGTGAACACCAAGCGTGTCATCCAGTACTTTGCAACAATCGCAGTTGGTGGACCGAAGAAGGACGACGGAAAGGTATGTTACTGTATGATTATAATTCAGGGTTCTTCTGCTCTAGAATATTTTTCAAGGGAGAAAAATAGTCATTTTCTGACTGTAATTCTAAACCTGGATTATAGGGGTCCCTAGAGGATCAGATTATTGCAGCCAATCCCCTGCTGGAAGCCTATGGTAACGCCAAAACTATTAGGAATGACAACTCTTCTCGTTTTGTAAGTATGGAACAATTTCTGCATATTAGAGAGGTCTTGTCACAGATTGCAATTATAGAGGGACATTAAAAATCCTTTGTTCCAAACAGGGTAAATTCATCAGAATTCATTTCGGCGCAACTGGCAAACTGGCTAGTGCTGATATTGAGACATGTAAGTAATAATACTCAAAGTACATACAAACGACTGGAATTGAGGATTGGTCAGACTGTAATTTATGAACAATATTTGTAGATTTGCTGGAGAAGTCCAGAGTGACATACCAGCTTTCTGATGAAAGAGGCTACCACATCTTCTTCCAGATGATGACCGGCCACATCCCTGAGATACTTGGTAAGAAGATTGAGGGGATGCACATTGTTTAACCTGTTTTCATATGAAACAAATGTTCTGACATTTTCACCCTTTTTTCATCTCCAGATATGGCACTCATCACCACCAACCCCTACGACTTTCCCATGTGTAGCATGGGTCAGATCACTGTGGCCAGCATTGATGACAAAGTTGAGCTGGAAGCCACTGATGTGAGTGATCTTCACTTCAAAATATTTTAATGTACTTTTTTTCCATTTAATGCAAGTGCATTCTTCTAAAGTTAATATGTTTTGTGTCTACCTCCTTTGAACTTAGAATGCCATTGATATCCTGGGCTTCAGCAATGAAGAGAAAGTAGCCATCTACAGAATGACTGGTGCTGTGCTCCACCATGGTAACATGAAGTTCAAGCAGAAACAGCGTGAGGAGCAGGCTGAGCCTGATGGCACAGAGGGTGAGTACTGAATGGGAGTTCAGAGTGAATAGCTTGGAAACAACAGTAAGGAAGTCCTTAATCACACTGGTGTCTGTTTACATCATGATGGAAATCTCTGAACTATTTTCAGAGGCTGACAAGGTTGCTTACTTGCTGGGTCTGAACTCCGCTGACATGCTCAAGGCTCTGTGCTTTCCCAGAGTGAAGGTCGGAAATGAGTATGTCACCAAGGGACAGACTGTACCTCAGGTAAACATGAATCATCAATATCCTACTATTTAAACAGATTAGTTATGTTAGTTCTACTAAAACAAAAATCAGCTATAGATTTGTTATGATGTTTACGTGTGAAAAATATAGAATATGTTACAATTTTAAATCAGTGTACCCAGAAATAACTTACAAGGCACTTAAAACTCAACTGTAAACATTCCTGACAGAGAAAGTTAACTGTTAACATTGTGGCAGCTGTGGCTCAGGTGGTAGAGTGGTCGCCTACCAATCGGAAGGTTGTTGGTTTGATCCCTGGCCCTGCAGTCCCGTGTTCATGACTTTGGCATCACACTGAACCCTAAATTGCTTCTGATGCTATGCCATGGATGTGTGAATGTTTGTCTGATATGCAGGTGTCACCTTGTATGGCAGCCTCAGCCACAGTGTATGAATGGTTCATGTAATATGTGAAAAGAGGCCATTTAGATTGCAGATTTTGATTTTTCCTCACAAAATTATTAATCGTTACCTTTTGACTAGGCCTAGTTCTAACACTACCAACACCAACATTCCAAGTCAGAGAAAGGGTGACAAGTAAGGAAAGCCACTTTGTCTGGGACCCAAGTCTTTTTTATTTCAGAGCTTTCAGGCTTTACCAACATATTACGTTCGACCTTCTGCGTGGTAAATTTACAGCTCACAGCAACCTAATACAAAATGGGCTTTTGTTTGACATCTTTTGTCGGCAAAATAAATTGATATGTACATATATTTTATTGAGTTTCCTCTTAGTTAAATGCTGAGTCCATTTACCTGCGGTGACATCTTTCGTACATTCAGGTCCCCACCGCTCAACTGGATAACCGGACTCACTCACACAGATTCCTGCCTTTATTAGAGAGATTAGAAGAAATACCATTAATAAATACCAATGATTTTACAAAAAAGACTCATTAAATCCCATTCTTTCTTTTAATTCAGGTGATGAACTCAGTGCCCGGCCCTGGCCAAGGCTATCTATGAGAGGATGTTCTTGTGGATGGTCATCTCAATAACCAGATGTTGGACACTAAACAATCAAGACAGTTCTACATTGGTGTCCTGGATATTGCTGGTTTTGAAATCTTTGACGTAAGCTTCATTTCAGAAGCTGATACTTTTCATAACAGAATCATTGTTAATGCCCCGCAGAAATTATACTGATGAATTGTCCCCTCACAGTTCAACACCTTGGAACAGCTGTGCATCAACTTCACCAATGAGAAACTGCAACAGTTTTTCAACCACACCATGTTTGTCCTGGAGCAAGAGGAGTACAAGAAGGAGGGTATTGTCTGGGCATTCATTGACTTTGGCATGGACTTGGCTGCCTGCATTGAGCTCATTGAAAAGGTAATCACTTCATTTGGTGATAATATATAATTGTTCTTTTTGATTGTATGTGTCACCTGATGACATCTAATCAACTAATACTGTATTTCTCTCCACTTTTTCAAGCCCATGGGTATCTTCTCCATCCTTGAAGAGGAGTGCATGTTCCCCAAAGGCCTCAGACACATCCTTCAAGAACAAGCTGTATGACCAGCATCTTGGCAAAAAAAAACATTTGCAGAAGCCTAAGCCCCCAAGAAAGGCAAGATTGAGGCCCACTTCTCCCTGGTGCACTACGCTGGTACTGTGGACTACAATATCACTGGCTGGCTGGACAAGAACAAGGATCCACTGAATGACCTCGTCTGTCAGCTGTACCAGAAATCCCCAGTGAAACTGCTGGCTATCTGCTTCCCTGCCGTCGTTGAGGGTATCATAGTAACTGCAGTAAACTAAAACATGTTTTTAGGTTACACTGTATATTTTCAGCTAACTGTAGAATGTGTTCATGTACATTTTATTTGTTATTCTAACAAAAGACGCTTCACTTAAAAATCCTTAACAGATACTACCAAGAAGGGAGGCAAGAAGAAGGGTGGTTCTATGCAGACTGTGTCTTCACAGTTTAGGGTAAGGCTTAACATAGCAAACTTATCTTATACTGTATATATATCTCGGTTTATGCTCAAACTCACAATTGATTACATGTCATGATAAGACTCCCCATTTTGGATCTACAGGAGAACTTGGGGAAGCTGATGACTAACTTGAGGAGCACCCATCCTCACTTTGTGCGCTGCCTGATTCCCAATGAAACAAAGACTCCAGGTATATAGAGAACACAATCTTAAGAGATTCTTTAGGGAGTGGTTTTGTTTTGTTAATATTGTTTATTTAATTGTTTGCTGCTTTGACTAATAAACTATTAAGTCAAAGAAGTAATTAAGAAATTAATTTTCTACAGGTCTCATGGAGAACTTCCTGGTCATCCACCAGCTCAGGTGTAACGGTGTGCTAGAGGGTATCAGAATCTGCAGAAAAGGTTTCCCCAGCAGAATCCTCTATGCTGACTTCAAGCAGAGGTATCAATCGATATTTTAAGAGAATTTTGATACAGATTATTAAAAGAAAATGCTCCCACTGACCATTAACTCTCTCATAAAAAGGTACAAGGTGCTGAATGCCAGTGTCATCCCCGAGGGCCAGTTCATTGACAACAAGAAGGCTTCAGAGAAGCTGCTTGGGTCAATTGATATTCCACATGATGAGTACAAATTCGGACACACAAAGGTAAAGACCTCACTTTCTTTATTTTACTGTAGAATAATGACCAAAGAGGTTAGGCTGTTCAGTCCAGTGTGTTTGCTTGTTTTTTACAATTAACTATATATGTATTAAATGATATCTGTTAATAATAAAGGAGAAAATCTAAAAAGTACTTAACGTGATTGTAGAGTTTGGTGCTAAGAAATAAGTGATTTATTTTAAGTATAGAGGCAAAGTAGCCTGTAAGCGAAAATGCTTTAGGGCCCTATTTTAACGATCTGAAACGCAAGTATCAAACGTGAAACGCAAGTAGCTTTGTGGGTGGATCTCCGGCGCTGTTGCTATTATACCGGCGGGATAAATGAGTCTTGCGCCCGACGCAAATCTAAAATGGGTTGGTCTGAAGTAGCTAGGTGTGGTTTGAGCGTAACGTGAAAATAACCAATCAGAGCGTCATCTCACATTCCCTTTAAGAGCAGGCGCGCTTGTTCCATGGCGGATTGCTATTATAACGGCGGATTTGCCTGGCGCACGCCAGCGGGAGCTGTCCGAGATGCGGCAAAGTAATAAATGCCCGTCTTGGCCGGGTGGCGATGTTGCTGCGGCCTCTCGGGCACATCTTCCCAAGTCTGGAGAGGATTGCTGCAGCCATGGAGCGTGGGCCTCCAAACGGACCACTTGCAGCTGTTGTGCCCCTTCCTCCTCAACCCCACTCCATCTCCGTCCACCCGCTCCACCAGGAGCACATCGAGTGTCCAATGCCACCGTAGTTCAACATCACATCTCCTTAAATCCTTTAATATTTCCTTATTTATGTCATCAACACATCAATGATTCATGGAAATGAACACAACAAGCCACAAAGAATGCTGCGACTTCTTTGAGAGAAAATTTTATATATACAAAAAAACCAAAACTTTTTCCCCTAAAATACATCTGATCAAACCAAACACAAAAAACCCCCACCTTGTTTTCTGAAACTGCAAAATAGCATTAGGGAACTTTATCGCCGGAACACGCCCCGTTTTCGCTGAACCCCCCGAAAGCAATACATTCCCCTAATTTACCGACGCGAGTCTGTGGAGGGAAAAGTCGGCTGTTCATCGGGTGCAAAATAGGAATGATACATGCGTCGTTGTACAAAGGCAATTGCGCTTGAGTGCAAGATAGGGCCCATAATGTTTGACAGGGTGCACGAATTAACTATCTGAGTTCATCCTCCATTCAGTTTTATTTTTGTTTGATCAGGTGTTCTTCAAGGCCGGTCTTCTGGGTGTCCTTGAGGAGATGAGAGATGAAAAACTGTCATCTCTGGTCACCATGACTCAGGCTTTGGCCCGTGGTTATGTCATGAGAAAGGAGTTTGTGAAGATGACGGAGCGGAGGCATGTTGAAAACAGCTCATTCTGAATCATGGTATAAAAAATCACTAACAATATTGTCCATAACAGCTACTTCTTGTCCTCAGGGAAGCCATATATACTATCCAGTACAATATCCGCTCATTCATGAATGTCAAACACTGGCCATGGATGAAGGTGTACTACAAGATCAAGCCTCTGCTGAAGACTGCTGAAACTGAAAAGGAGCTGGCAAGTATGAAGGAGAACTATGATAAGATGAAAACTGACTTGGCTACTGCCCTGGCCAAGAAGAAGGAACTGGAGGAGAAGATGGTGTCCCTTATGCAGGAGAAGAATGATCTGCAGCTGCAAGTAGCATCTGTAAGTACACATCGACAGACAGTTGTGCTTTTCATGTTTTTCAAAGTGGATGTGCTAACATCTATCTTTATAATATTAACTAGGAATCTGAAAATCTGAATGATGCTGAGGAGAGATGTGAGGGACTTATCAAGAGTAAGATTCAGATGGAGGCCAAACTCAAAGAGACAACTGAGAGACTGGAGGATGAAGAGGAAATCAATGCTGAGCTCACTGCCAAGAAGAGAAAGCTGGAGGATGAATGCTCTGAGCTCAAGAAGGATATTGATGACCTGGAGCTTACCTTGGCCAAAGTGGAAAAAGAAAAACATGCCACAGAGAACAAGGTTCGTAAATAATAATCTGTCTATCAGATCAAGTAAAATTATAATTAAGATCTTTCTTGCACATTTAGGTGAAGAATCTGACAGAGGAGATGGCCTCTCAAGATGAGAGCATTGCTAAGCTGACTAAGGAAAAGAAAGCCCTTCAGGAGGCTCATCAGCAGACTCTTGATGACCTGCAGGCAGAGGAAGACAAAGTCAACACTCTGACCAAGGCCAAGACCAAGCTTGAGCAGCAAGTGGATGATGTAAGTTTACAAAGTCTCTTGGATTGGCAAAGCAGGATTCTTCTTGAATGTGATGATTAAAAACTCATCTTATTTCTTAGCTTGAGGGTTCTCTGGAGCAAGAGAAGAAGCTCCGTATGGACCTTGAGAGATCCAAGAGAAAGCTTGAGGGTGATCTGAAACTGGCCCAGGAATCCATCATGGATCTTGAGAATGAGAAGCAGCAGTCTGATGAGAAGATCAAAAAGTAACAGTTTTAGAATTTGTACAACAAGAGCTCTTTAAAAAAAAATTGCGGTCAACTGCATTAAATCTGTACTTTATAATTCTCACAGGAAGGACTTTGAAATCAGTCAGCTCCTTAGCAAAGTTGAAGATGAGCAGTCACTGGGTGCTCAGCTTCAGAAGAAGATCAAGGAGCTCCAGGTGACATATGGTTTTACAGAAACCATTCCTGCAAATGTTTCCAATTTGTTAATTAAAAGTAAAAATGCAGTGAAAGATCTTATATCTATATTCAACAGGCTCGTATTGAGGAACTGGAGGAGGAGATTGAGGCTGAGCGTGCTGCTCGTGCCAAGGTTGAGAAGCAGAGAGCTGACCTCTCCAGGGAACTTGAGGAGATCAGTGAGAGGCTGGAGGAGGCTGGTGGTGCCACTGCTTCTCAGATTGAGATGAACAAGAAGCGTGAAGCTGAGTTCCAGAAGCTCCGTCGTGATCTTGAGGAGTCCACTCTGCAGCATGAAGCCACTGCTGCTGCTCTTCGCAAGAAGCAAGCTGACAGTGTTGCTGAGCTGGGAGAGCAGATCGACAACCTCCAGCGTGTAAAGCAGAAGCTTGAGAAGGAAAAGAGTGAATACAAGATGGAGATTGATGACCTTTCCAGCAACATGGAGAATGTTGCTAAAGCAAAGGTAAACAATGCATTACATGCTATTACCCAAATTAGTACAGTAATAAAAAAACATTAATATTATAGATAACATTTGATCGCTGATCTCATCTCTATTTACTCATTAGGGAAATCTTGAAAAGATGTGCCGTACTCTAGAGGACCAACTCAGCGAACTGAAGACCAAGAATGATGAAAATGTCCGTCAAATCAATGACACAAGTGCACAGAGAGCACGTCTCCTGACAGAAAATGGTATCTACAAGCTATCAGTTAATGATGTGTTGTGTATGTTATTAAGAAACATGATATAAACTAATGTATCGTGACATCTTTCACACAAGGTGAGTTCAGCCGTCAAGTTGAAGAGAAAGAAGCTCTTGTCTCCCAGCTGACCAGAGGCAAACAGGCATTCACACAACAGCTTGAGGAGCTGAAAAGACATGTTGAAGAGGAGGTTAAGGTAAGAAACATTTAAGTAAGTGTGTATTGGTATTATTCATTTGGGATTCAGGAATTTTGTAAATTCAATCATATGTCTTAAATCAGGCTAAGAATGCTCTTGCCCATGGACTGCAATCAGCCCGCCATGACTGTGATCTGCTGAGGGAGCAGTTTGAGGAGGAGCAAGAGGCCAAGGCTGAGCTACAGCGTGGAATGTCCAAGGCCAACAGTGAGGTGGCTCAGTGGAGATCTAAGTATGAAACTGATGCTATCCAGCGCACTGAGGAGCTTGAGGAATCCAAGTGAGTAACATTCAAACAATTCAATGGCCAGTCTATGATTTGAGCATAACTCAACTTTGGAGCAAACATTTTACAGCTCTCCCTTATGATGTTCATATAGATCTTTAAAAACCTAACTAACCATTAATAACAATACTAGACTGATCATAAATTGCCCACCCACCCTTTCCAAAACTCGCTTCCGTAAGAACATTAGGCTTAAAAATTACAACAATGCAACACTCAAAATATAAGATCTCACCTTGCAGACTCTTGTTACTAAGGCTTCAGGTAACTTCATAGTTTTCTGTGGGAAACAAATCTTACCTTTTTCAAACAGGAAAAAGCTGGCTCAGCGTCTTCAGGAGGCTGAGGAGCAGATTGAGGCAGTAAATTCCAAGTGTGCTTCTCTTGAGAAAACCAAACAGAGGCTCCAGAGTGAGGTGGAGGACCTCATGATTGATGTGGAGAGGGCCAATGGGCTGGCTGCCAACCTGGACAAGAAGCAGAGGAACTTTGACAAGGTAGCATTGTTTGCTTTGTGCGGCCAAGCCATACAAACAATGAAAGATATATTTATTTGTCTTCCCATTGCTACATAACCAACTGAACAGTATAAATGGTGTTATTCAGGTGTTGGCAGAGTGGAAACAGAAGTACGAGGAGGGTCAAGCAGAGCTCGAGGGAGCACAGAAGGAGACTCGTTCACTCAGCACTGAGCTGTTCAAGATGAAGAACTCTTATGAGGAATCTTTGGATCAGCTGGAGACCATGAAGCGTGAAAACAAGAACCTGCAACGTGAGTTCTACATTATGTAACAGTTACATTGTATTCACCACATGTATTTCTTGTATGTGTTAGAATAAAGTGTTTATATTTTACATTCTAAGGCTTAACAATATAAAACGTGTATCTCTCTGCAGAGGAGATCTCAGATCTGACTGAACAGATTGGTGAGACTGGCAAGAGTATCCATGAGCTGGAGAAGTCCAAGAAGCAGGTGGAGACCGAAAAGTCTGAGATCCAGACGGCTCTTGAAGAGGCTGAGGTACGTTTTTTCTGGGGACATCTGCTGAGAAAAATCCCAATCATGGACAAATATACATTAAAAGGTTTAAAGGCAGAGATCAACATTTTATTATTTGATATCATCAGGGAACTCTGGAACATGAAGAGTCTAAGATCCTGCGTGTCCAGCTGGAGCTCAACCAGATTAAGGGTGAGGTGGACAGGAAGCTGGCAGAGAAAGATGAGGAGATGGAGCAGATCAAGAGGAACAGCCAGAGGGTGATTGACTCCATGCAGAGCAATCTGGATTCTGAGGTCAGGAGCAGAAACGATGCCCTGAGAATCAAGAAGAAGATGGAGGGAGACCTGAATGAGATTCAGCTGAGCCACGCTTAACGCCAGGCTGCTGAGTCCCAGAAGCAGCTGAGGAATGCAGGCACAGCTGAAGGTATTGTTAGACACAGAGCTGTTTCACAGACTATGATCAGTGCAGGTACATTGTGGCATTCATGTGAATACTTTCCTGATATTTTTCACTAGGATGCACAACTGCACCTTTGAGATGATGCTGTCAGAGCACAGGAGGAGTTCAAGGAACAAGCTGCTATGGTGGATCGCAGAAATGGTCTGATGGTAGCTGAAACTGAGGAACTTAGAGTTGCTCTGGAACAGACGGAGAGAGTCGCAGAAACTGCTGAGCAGGAGCTGGTGGATGCCAGTGAGCTTGTTGACTTCTGCACTCAGGTGAATGAGCCCAATCATTTCTTTCAATAAATAAAATATCTAATGACATTTTAAATAACATGAAACCACTTTATGTGATGACACAAAAGTGCCTAAATCTTTTTGTATTTTGTCATGCTTCTTGAACCCAAGAAGAAGCAGTCTGACCTGGTCCAGGTCCAGAGGAAGTGGATGACACTGTTCAGGAAGCAAGGAATGCAGGAGGAGAAGAAGGCCATCACTGATGTAGGCTTACATTTCATTTGAGCTATAATGTCAATTCATTGGATTCATTCATCTACCACAAAAATCCATTTGATTTGATATTTTTGAATGCTTCTGATGGCAAATATTGATATATAAGATTAATATATCAATTCAATCACAAAGCATTCAATTTTTACATTTTCTGAAATTGCTTGACAGTCCTATTTTCAATTCTATTTATTTTCTGTTTCAAACCGTTAAATGAAGGTTCAAAGAGCATACACAAACTTAAATAGAATTAATCAGTAAAGCAAAAATCAAGACCTGGCCATATCAACAGAAACCTGAAGAACAGATGATATATATATATATATATATGTGTATTCGTAATACCACATTTGGTATGCATACCACACATTTAACTTTTAGGGTACAATAAACATTCAATATAAAGGCTACTTGTAACACAGTGTGTGACACAGAAGACCTGGGAGTTCCTAGTTGTGGTTACAAGATGTTCTCATCAGCTTGAGATAATTTGAAACGTTCATTGAGTGCATCTTGTTTTTACACCTACTCTAACAACAAGAACAGGACCTTTTAAAAAGGATTGGTGAATACTATTGACAAAGAGGAGGTCAGGTAAGGACAACTTTAAATGTTTAAATTTTCTTCATCATTGAGTGTCTTAACAGGAGGTTAGTATTTATTCTTAGTAACAATAAGTCTGAAAAATTTTAATCACTTTGAAGTCAAAGCCTACCTGTAACGATACCCAGACATGGTTCCAGTGTGGATATGTTTTGCAATCAGCTACATTTTAAATGCTGTTTAATTATGTAATATAATAAATTACATGGACTTAAAAACATTAGTCTAAGATGGAAGTTCCTTTGTAATTATCTAACAGACATCAGCCGCCACCATGAGTACGGACGCAGAGATGGCCACTTATGGCAAAGCTGCCATTTACCTTCGTAAGCCAGAAAGGGAGAGAATTGAGGCTCAAACTGCACCATTTGATGCCAAGAGTGCCTGCTACGTGGCCGATGTCAAGGAGCTGTACTTGAAGGGAAAAATCCTCAAGAAAGATGGTGACAAAGTAACCGTCGAAACCCTGGACACTAAGGAGGTTGGTATCAAGTCAGTCAGACTCAACCGGCAATTCAATATGATTAGTTCTCATCGTGACAAATGTCCTATTCCAGGAGAGGGTAGTGAAAGAAGCTGACGTCTATCCAATGAACCCTCCCAAGTATGACAAGATTGAGGACATGGCCATGATGACCCATCTCAATGAAGCCTCTGTGCTGTATAACCTCAAAGAGCGTTATGCAGCATGGATGATCTACGTAAGACAATCTGCCTAATGAGAAAAGAGAACTATTGCAAATCGCTATACTTATAGGAAACATAGAGTTAACTGTTGAATCTCTATGATCACTTTCAGACCTACTCTGGGTTGTTCTGTGCTACTGTGAACCCCTACAAGTGGCTCCCAGTGTACGATGCTGAATGTGTAAGTGCCTATAGAGGCAAGAAGCGTATGGAGGCTCCACCCCATATCTTCTCTGTCTCTGACAACGCTTTTCAGTTCATGCAAACTGGTAAGTTATTACCATAACAATGTGGAATTTATCAGTATATGACATTTCTGTTGCAGTAAAGCATAGTTAATCATTTTGTTTTTGCTTTAACAGATAGGGAGAACCAGTCTGTCTTGATCACGTAAGTTTGTTACATCTACATTTGTTGACTTTGTTTAAAATAGTCAAATATCTTGATCAAATACTTAAAAGTCTGTGTCTATACCTAGTGGAGAATCTGGTGCTGGAAAGACTGTGAACACCAAGCGTGTCATCCAGTACTTTGCAACAATCGCAGTTGGTGGACCGAAGAAGGACGACGGAAAGGTATGTTACTGTATGATTATAATTCAGGGTTCTTCTGCTGTAGAATATTTTTCAAGGGAGAAAAATAGTCATTTTCTGACTGTAATTCTAAACCTGGATTATAGGGGTCCCTAGAGGATCAGATTATTGCAGCCAATCCCCTGCTGGAAGCCTATGGTAACGCCAAAACTATTAGGAATGACAACTCTTCTCGTTTTGTAAGTATGGAACAATTTCTGCATATTAGAGAGGTCTTGTCACAGATTGCAATTATAGAGGGACATTAAAAATCCTTTGTTCCAAACAGGGTAAATTCATCAGAATTCATTTCGGCGCAACTGGCAAACTGGCTAGTGCTGATATTGAGACATGTAAGTAATAATACTCATAGTACATACAAACGACTGGAATTGAGGATTGGCCAGACTGTAATTTATGAACAATATTTGTAGATCTGCTGGAGAAGTCCAGAGTGACATACCAGCTTTCTGATGAAAGAGGCTACCACATCTTCTTCCAGATGATGACCGGCCACATCCCTGAGATACTTGGTAAGAAGATTGAGAGGATGCACATGGTTTAACCTGTTTTCATATGAAACAAATGTTCTGACATTTCCACCCTTTTTTCATCTCCAGATATGGCACTCATCACCACCAACCCCTACGACTTCCCCATGTGTAGCATGGGTCAGATCACTGTGGCCAGCATTGATGACAAAGTTGAGCTGGAAGCCACTGATGTGAGTGATCTTCACTTCAAAATATTTGTATGTACTTTTTTTCCATTTAATGCAAGTGCATTCTTCTAAAGTTAATATGTTTTGTGTCGACCTCCTTTGAACTCAGAATGCCATTGATATCCTGGGCTTCAGCAATGAAGAGAAAGTAGCCATCTACAGGATGACTGGTGCTGTGCTCCACCATGGTAACATGAAGTTCAAGCAGAAGCAGCGTGAGGAGCAGGCTGAGCCTGATGGCACAGAGGGTGAGTAATGAATGGGAGCTCAGAGTGAATAGCTTGGAAACAACAGTAAGGAAGTTCTTAATCACACTGGTGTCTGTTTACATCATGATGGAAATCTCTGAACTATTTTCAGAGGCTGACAAGGTTGCTTACTTGCTGGGTCTGAACTCCGCTGACATGCTCAAGGCTCTGTGCTTTCCCAGAGTGAAGGTCGGAAATGAGTATGTCACCAAGGGACAGACTGTACCTCAGGTAAACATGAATCATCAATATCCTACTATTTAAACAGATTAGTTATGTTAGTTCTACTAAAACAAAAATCAGCTATAGATTTGTTATGATGTTTACGTGTGAAAAATATAGAATATGTTACAATTTTAAATCAGTGTACCCAGAAATAACTTACAAGGCACTTAAAACTCAACTGTAAACATTCCTGACAGAGAAAGTTAACTGTTAACATTGTGGCAGCTGTGGCTCAGGTGGTAGAGTGGTCGCCTACCAATCGGAAGGTTGTTGGTTTGATCCCTGGCCCTGCAGTCCCGTGTTCATGACTTTGGCATCACACTGAACCCTAAATTGCTTCTGATGCTATGCCATGGATGTGTGAATGTTTGTCTGATATGCAGGTGTCACCTTGTATGGCAGCCTCAGCCACAGTGTATGAATGGTTCATGTAATATGTGAAAGTGCTTTGAGTAGTCATTAAGACTAGAAAAGCACTATATAAATAGAGGCCATTTAGATTGCAGATTTTGATTTTTCCTCACAAAATTATTAATCGTTACCTTTTGACTAGGCCTAGTTCTAACACTACCAACACCAACATTCCAAGTCAGAGAAAGGGTGACAAGTAAGGAAAGCCACTTTGTCTGGGACCCAAGTCTTTTTTATTTCAGAGCTTTCAGGCTTTACCAACATATTACGTTCGACCTTCTGCGTGGTAAATTTACAGCTCACAGCAACCTAATACAAAATGGGCTTTTGTTTGACATCTTTTGTCGGCAAAATAAATTGATATGTACGATATTTTATTGAGTTTCCTCTTAGTTAAATGCTGAGTCCATTTACCTGCGTGTGACATCTTTCGTACATTCAGGTCCCCACGTTCAACTGGATAACCGGACTCACTCACACAGATTCCTGCCTTTATTAGAGAGATTAGAAGAAATACCATTAATAAATACCAATGATTTTACAAAAAGACTCATTAAATCCCATTCTTTCTTTTAATTCAGGTGATGAACTCAGTGCCTGCCCTGGCCAAGGCTATCTATGAGAGGATGTTCTTGTGGATGGTCATTCGTATTAACCAGATGTTGGACACTAAACAATCAAGACAGTTCTACATTGGTGTCCTGGATATTGCTGGTTTTGAAATCTTTGACGTAAGCTTCATTTCAGAAGCTGATACTTTTCATAACAGAATCATTGTTAATGCCCTGCGAGAAATTATACTGATGAATTGTCCCCTCACAGTTCAACACCTTGGAACAGCTGTGCATCAACTTCACCAATGAGAAACTGCAACAGTTTTTCAACCACACCATGTTTGTCCTGGAGCAAGAGGAGTACAAGAAGGAGGGTATTGTCTGGGCATTCATTGACTTTGGCATGGACTTGGCTGCCTGCATTGAGCTCATTGAAAAGGTAATCACTTCATTTGGTGATAATATATAATTGTTCTTTTTGGATTGTATGTGTCACCTGATGACATCTAATCAACTAATACTGTATTTCTCTCCACTTTTTTCAAGCCCATGGGTATCTTCTCCATCCTTGAAGAGGAGTGCATGTTCCCCAAGGCCTCAGACACATCCTTCAAGAACAAGCTGTATGACCAGCATCTTGGCAAAAACAAAGCATTTGAGAAGCCTAAGCCCCCCAAGAAAGGCAAGATTGAGGCCCACTTCTCCCTGGTGCACTACGCTGGTACTGTGGACTACAATATCACTGGCTGGCTGGACAAGAACAAGGATCCACTGAATGACTCCGTCTGTCAGCTGTACCAGAAATCCCCAGTGAAACTGCTGGCTATCTGCTTCCCTGCCGTCGTTGAGGGTATCATAGTAACTGCAGTAAACTAAAACATGTTTTTAGGTTACACTGTATATTTTCAGCTAACTGTAGAATGTGTTCATGTACATTTTATTTGTTATTCTAACAAAAGACGTCTACTTAAAATCCTTAACAGATACTACCAAGAAGGGAGGCAAGAAGAAGGGTGGTTCTATGCAGACTGTGTCTTCACAGTTTAGGGTAAGGCTTAACATAGCAAACTTATCTTATACTGTATATATATCTCGGTTTATGCTCAAACTCACAATTGATTACATGTCATGATAAGACTCCCCATTTTGGATCTACAGGAGAACTTGGGGAAGCTGATGACTAACTTGAGGAGCACCCATCCTCACTTTGTGCGCTGCCTGATTCCCAATGAAACAAAGACTCCAGGTATATAGAGAACACAATCTTAAGAGATTCTTTAGGGAGTGGTTTTGTTTTGTTAATATTGTTTATTTAATTGTTTGCTGCTTTGACTAATAAACTATTATGTCAAAGAAGTAATTAAGAAATTAATTTTCTACAGGTCTCATGGAGAACTTCCTGGTCATCCACCAGCTCAGGTGTAACGGTGTGCTGGAGGGTATCAGAATCTGCAGAAAAGGTTTCCCCAGCAGAATCCTCTATGCTGACTTCAAGCAGAGGTATCAATCGATATTTTAAGAGAATTTTGATACAGATTATTAAAAGAAAATGCTCCCACTGACCATTAACTCTCTCATAAAAAGGTACAAGGTGCTGAATGCCAGTGTCATCCCCGAGGGCCAGTTCATTGACAACAAGAAGGCTTCAGAGAAGCTGCTTGGGTCAATTGATATTCCACATGATGAGTACAAATTCGGACACACAAAGGTAAAGACCTCACTTTCTTTATTTTACTGTAGAATAATGACCAAAGAGGTTAGGCTGTTCAGTCCAGTGTGTTTGCTTGTTTTTTTACAATTAACTATATATGTATTAAATGATATCTGTTAATAATAAAGGAGAAAATCTAAAAAGTACATAACGTGATTGTAGAGTTTGGTGCTAAGAAATAAGTGATTTATTTTAAGTATAGAGGCAAAGTAGCCTGCATGTGGCCATTTATAAAACACATGTAGGGTAAGCGAAAATGCTTTAGGGCCCTATTTTAACGATCTGAAACACAAGTATCAAACGTGAAACGCAAGTAGCTTTGTGGGCGGATCTCCGGCGCTGTTGCTATTATACCGGCGGGATAAATGAGTCTTGCGCCCGCAAATCTAAAATGGGTTGGTCTGAAGTAGCTAGGTGTGGTTTGGGCGTAACGTCAAAATAACCAATCAGAGCGTCATCTCACATTCCCTTTAAGAGCAGACGCGCTTGTTCCATGGCGGATTGCTATTATAACGGCGGATTTGCCTGGCGCACGCCAGCGGGAGCTGTCCGAGATGCGGCAAAGTAATAAATGCCCGTCTTGGCCGGGTGGCGATGTTGCTGCGGCCTCTCGGGCGCATCTTCCCAAGTCTGGAGAGGATTGCTGCAGCCATGGAGCGTGGGCCTCCAAACGCACCACCTGCACCTGTTGTGCCCCTTCCTCCTCAACCCCACTCCATCTCCGTCCACCCCACATTGAGTGTCCAATGCCACCGTAGTTCAACATCACATCTCCTTAAATCCTTCAATATTTCCTCATTTATGTCATCAACACATCCATGATTCATGGAAATGTTGTGTAAAACACAACAAGCCACAAAGAATGCTGCGACTTTTTGAGGACTGTACTGTAAATGCCTCCTGATCTATCCAAACACCTAAAGCGCATTTTCAGTAATATTTTTCTTTTTCACGCTACATTATGGCCAAGCATGCGCCCCTAAAATAGCATCTGAATAACGCGCAACTGACTTTAGACTAGGTTTTTCCTGGTCAGTGGCGGAATTGTTTTCTGAAACTGCAAAATAGCATCAGGGAACTTTTGCGCCGGAACACGCCTGCTCTTTTCGCTGAACCGCCCCCGAGCGCAAATACATTCCCTAATTTACCGACGTGAGTCTGTGGAGGGAAAAGTCCGCTGTGCATCGGGTGCAAAATAGGAATGATACATGCGTCGTTGTACAAAGGCAATTGCGCTGAGTGCAAGATAGGGCCCATAATGTTTGACAGGGTGTGACGAATTCACTATCTGAGTTCATCCTCCATTCAGTTTTATTTTTTGTTTGATCAGGTGTTCTTCAAGGCCGGTCTTCTGGGTGTCCTTGAGGAGATGAGAGATGAAAAACTGTCATCTCTGGTCACCATGACTCAGGCTTTGGCCCGTGGTTATGTCATGAGAAAGGAGTTTGTGAAGATGACGGAGCGGAGGCATGTTGAAAACAGCTCATTCTGAATCATGGTATAAAAAATCACTAACAATATTGTCCATAACAGCTACTTCTTGTCCTCAGGGAAGCCATATATACTATCCAGTACAATATCCGCTCATTCATGAATGTCAAACACTGGCCATGGATGAAGGTGTACTACAAGATCAAGCCTCTGCTGAAGACTGCTGAAACTGAGAAGGAGCTGGCAAGTATGAAGGAGAACTATGATAAGATGAAAACTGACTTGGCTGCTGCCCTGGCCAAGAAGAAGGAACTGGAGGAGAAGATGGTGTCCCTTATGCAGGAGAAGAATGATCTGCAGCTGCAAGTAGCATCTGTAAGTACACATCGATAGACAGTTGTGCTTTTCATGTTTTTCAAAGTGGATGTGCTAACATCTATCTTTATAAAATTAATTAGGAATCAGAAAATCTGAATGATGCTGAAGAGAGATGTGAGGGACTTATCAAGAGTAAGATTCAGATGGAGGCCAAACTCAAAGAGACAACTGAGAGACTGGAGGATGAAGAGGAAATCAATGCTGAGCTCACTGCCAAGAAGAGAAAGCTGGAGGATGAATGCTCTGAGCTCAAGAAGGATATTGATGACCTGGAGCTTACCTTGGCCAAAGTGGAAAAAGAGAAACATGCCACAGAGAACAAGGTTCGTAAATAATAATCTGTCCATCAGATCAAGTAAAATTATAATTATGATCGTTTAAAGACAAGATCTTTCTTGCACACTTAGGTTAAGAACCTGACAGAGGAGATGGCCTCTCAAGATGAAAGCATTGCTAAGCTGACTAAGGAAAAGAAAGCCCTTCAGGAGGCTCATCAGCAGACTCTTGATGACCTGCAGGCAGAGGAAGACAAAGTCAACACTCTGACCAAGGCCAAGACCAAGCTTGAGCAGCAAGTGGATGATGTAAGTTTACAAAGTCTCTTGGATTGGCAAAGCAAGACTCTTCTTATTGAATGTGATGATTAAAAACTCATCTTATTTCTTAGCTTGAAGGTTCTCTGGAGCAAGAGAAGAAGCTCCGTATGGACCTTGAGAGATCCAAGAGAAAGCTTGAGGGTGATCTGAAACTGGCCCAGGAATCCATCATGGATCTTGAGAATGAGAAGCAGCAGTCTGATGAGAAGATCAAAAAGTAACAGTTTTAGAATTTGTACGAGAAGAGCTCTTTAAAAAAATTGTGGTCAACTGCATTAAATCTGTACTTTATCTATAATTCTCATAGGAAGGACTTTGAAATCAGTCAGCTCCTTAGCAAAGTTGAAGATGAGCAGTCACTGGGTGCTCAGCTTCAGAAGAAGATCAAGGAGCTCCAGGTGACATATGGTTTTACAGAAACCATTCCTGCAAATATTTCCAATTTCTGTATTAAAAGTAAGCATGTGCTGAAAGACCGTAAATCTATATTAAACAGGCTCGTATTGAGGAACTGGAGGAGGAGATTGAGGCTGAGCGTGCTGCTCGTGCCAAGGTTGAGAAGCAGAGAGCTGACCTCTCCAGGGAACTTGAGGAGATCAGTGAGAGGCTGGAGGAGGCCGGTGGTGCCACTGCTTCTCAGATTGAGATGAACAAGAAGCGGGAAGCCGAGTTCCAGAAGCTCCGTCGTGATCTTGAGGAGTCCACTCTGCAGCATGAAGCCACTGCTGCTGCTCTTCGCAAGAAGCAAGCTGACAGCGTTGCTGAGCTGGGAGAGCAGATCGACAACCTCCAGCGTGTAAAGCAGAAGCTTGAGAAGGAAAAGAGTGAATACAAGATGGAGATTGATGACCTCTCCAGCAACATGGAGAATGTTGCTAAAGCAAAGGTAAACAATGCATTACATGCTCTTACCCAAATTAGTACAGTAATAAAAAAAAGCTTAATATTATAGATAAAATCTTATCACTGATCTCATCTCTTTTTACTCATTAGGGAAATCTTGAAAAGATGTGCCGTACTCTAGAGGACCAACTCAGCGAACTGAAGACCAAGAATGATGAAAATGTCCGTCAAATCAATGACACAAGTGCACAGAGAGCACGTCTCCTGACAGAAAATGGTATCTACAAGCTATCAGTTAATGATGTGTTGTGTATGTTATTAAGAAACATGATATAAACTAATGTATCGTGACATCTTTCACACAAGGTGAGTTCAGCCGTCAAGTTGAAGAGAAAGAAGCTCTTGTCTCCCAGCTGACCAGAGGCAAACAGGCATTCACACAACAGATTGAGGAGCTGAAAAGACATGTTGAAGAGGAGGTTAAGGTAAGAAACATTTAAGTAAGTGTGTATTGGTATTATTCGTTTGGGATTCAGGAATTTTGTAAATTCAATCATATGTCTGAAACCAGGCTAAGAATGCTCTTGCCCATGGACTGCAATCAGCCCGCCATGACTGTGATCTGCTGAGGGAGCAGTTTGAGGAGGAGCAAGAGGCCAAGGCTGAGCTGCAGCGTGGAATGTCCAAGGCCAACAGTGAGGTGGCTCAATGGAGATCTAAGTATGAAACTGATGCTATCCAGCGCACTGAGGAGCTTGAGGAATCCAAGTGAGTAACATTCAAACAATTCAATGGCCAGTGTATGATTTTAGCATAACTCAACTTTGGAGCAAACATTTTACAACTCTGCCTTCATATGTTCATCTAGATCTTAAAAAACATAACTAGCCATTAATAACAACATAGGCTGATCATAAATTGCCCATCCCCCCCTTTCATTTAATCTATAAGTTGGAAATACTCACTACCCTAAGAATATTAAGGCTTCCTTCTTACCTTTTTCAAACAGGAAAAAGCTGGCTCAGCGTCTTCAGGAGGCTGAGGAGCAGATTGAGGCGGTTAATTCCAAGTGCGCTTCTCTTGAGAAAACCAAACAGAGGCTCCAGAGTGAAGTGGAGGACCTCATGATTGATGTGGAGAGGGCCAATGGGCTGGCTGCCAACCTGGACAAGAAGCAGAGGAACTTTGACAAGGTAGCATTGTTTACTTTGTGCGGCCAAGCCATACAAACAATGAAAGATATATATATATATATGTATATATATATATATATATATATATATATATATATATATATATATATTTATTTGTCTTCCCATTGCTACATAACTAACTGAACAGTATAAATTGTGTTATTCAGGTGTTGGCAGAGTGGAAACAGAAGTACGAGGAGGGTCAGGCAGAGCTCGAGGGAGCACAGAAGGAGACTCGTTCACTCAGCACTGAGCTGTTCAAGATGAAGAACTCTTATGAGGAATCTTTGGATCAGCTGGAGACCATGAAGCGTGAAAACAAGAACCTGCAACGTGAGTTCTACATCATGTGACAGTTACATTGTATTCAACACATGTATTTCTTGCTTCATGTGTTAGAATAAAGTGTTTATATTTTACATTCTAAGGCTTAACAATATAAAACACGTGTATCTCTCTGCAGAGGAGATCTCAGATTTGACTGAACAGATTGGTGAGACTGGCAAGAGTATCCATGAGCTGGAGAAGTCCAAGAAGCAGGTGGAGACCGAAAAGTCTGAGATCCAGACAGCACTTGAAGAGGCTGAGGTACGTTTTTTCTGGGGACATCTTCTGAGAAAAATCCCAATCATGGACAAATATACTTTAAAAGTTTTAAAGGCAAAGATCAACATTTTATTATTTGATATCATCAGGGAACTCTGGAAAGAGTCAAAGATCCTGCGTGTCCAGCTGGAGCTCAACCAGATTAAGGGTGAGGTGGACAGGAAGCTGGCAGAGAAAGATGAGGAGATGGAGCAGATCAAGAGGAACAGCCAGAGGGTGATTGACTCCATGCAGAGCAATCTGGATTCTGAGGTCAGGAGCAGAAACGATGCCCTGAGAATCAAGAAGAAGATGGAGGGAGACCTGAATGAGATGGAGATTCAGCTGAGCCATGCCAATCGCCAGGCTGCTGAGTCCCAGAAGCAGCTGAGAAATGTGCAGGCACAGCTGAAGGTATTGTTAGACACAGAGCTATGAGACTATGATCAGTGCAGGTAAAGTACATTGTGGCATTCATGTGAATACTTTCCTGATATTTTTTCACTAGGATGCACAACTGCACCTTGATGATGCTGTCAGAGCACAGGAGGAGTTCAAGGAACAAGCTGCTATGGTGGATCGCAGAAATGGTCTGATGGTAGCTGAAATCGAGGAACTTAGAGTTGCTCTGGAACAGACGGAGAGAAGTCGCAAAACTGCTGAGCAGGAGCTGGTGGATGCCAGTGAGCGTGTTGGACTTCTGCACTCTCAGGTGAATGAGCCCAATTATGTCTTCAATAATTAAAAAATCTAATGACATTTTAAATAACATGAAAATCAGGCATGTGATGACAAAAGGGCGTAAATCTTTTTTTGTATTTTAGAACACAAGCCTTCTGAACTCCAAGAAGAAGCTTGAGTCTGACCTGGTCCAGGTCCAGAGTGAAGTGGATGACACTGTTCAGGAAGCAAGGAATGCAGAGGAGAAGGCCAAGAAGGCCATCACTGATGTAGGTTTACATTTCACTTGTTCTTAATTCAACTCCAGTGTGTTTTTTTACATATAAGGGGATACTGGCGGTCAGAGGCGCCGGTGTGATGCTTGAACCCCAGCCAGGGCGAGCGGGCAATGAATGCGGGTTCAGCAGCCGCTATGGCACAGTCGAAGAGACCATAGAAGATATGGAGGAAGCTAATAACAGAAAAGTGACCAAGCAAGAGATAATCTTGTATGGGCTTCTTGAAATTTCGGGAGTAACGTTAATAGTCTGCAAGACTATTAACTATTAACAGCAAGAGCTTGCCATCTTGCTGTTGGACTAGTAACGTTAAGTACTGTGTCTTGTGCATTTAACGTTACTTGATGTTTGGCTGTGTTTGCAAGGTTTGGGACTCGCTAGTTTTTGATCATAAGTAATGTTATCATAACAAATGTATGTGTACCGCTATCCATATTTACGACAGCAGTGAATTGCACTTTGAAACTGTAAGGGCACCAAAAAAATTATTATTACGGAATGTTGCTTTAATGCAGGATAACTACTGCTCCAACCGGCTTATTCTTTGTTATGGTGCTGGAAGCATCAATAATTCCAAATTGATAGAAGAAATATTCTACACACTGCCTCCATTGCAGGGATTTAATAGTGTGGATATCTCTTTTACCAAGATAATTCTTAGTAACATTTTATGCTGCCTCCTCTAGGCTGCTATGATGGCTGAGGAGCTGAAGAAGGAGCAGGATACCAGCTCCCACCTGGAGAGGATGAAGAAGAACCTGGAGGTCACTGTTAAGGACATGCAGCACCGCCTGGATGAGGCTGAGAACCTGGCCATGAAGGGTGGCAAGAAGCAGCTCCAGAAACTTGAGTCCAGGGTAAGAAAGAAAGAAAGAATTTCCAGAGCTGAACTTATAAAAAAAAAAATATGTATTCTTATTGCCTTATTGTTCACTGAAGGTGCGTGAACTGGAGGCAGAGGTTGAAGCTGAGCAGAGACGCGGAGGAGATGCCATTAAGGGTGTCCGCAAATATGAGAGGAGAGTGAAGGAGCTCACCTATCAGGTACAGTCACATTGATAGTTAACATACAAATCAACTTAACATACTTTACAAAAACATTTATTTACTTTTAAATACACTTTAACAGACTGAGGAGGACAAGAAAAACGTTGCCAGGCTGCAGGATCTAGTTGACAAGTTGCAGCTCAAGGTCAAGGCCTACAAGAGGCAGGCTGAGGAAGCGGTAAGGACACTAATAGAAAGTTTACACAACACGAAAATTCTGATACTGGTGGCATTTATTTCACGCGAAGAATACCTTTGGTGTTAAAGGAGATTCAAAAATGACAATCTCTATGGTTTTTTTTAGGAGGAGCAGGCCAACACTCATCTGTCCAAGTGCAGAAAGGTGCAGAATGAGCTGGAGGAGGCTGAGGAGCGCGCTGATATCGCAGAGTCCCAGGTCAACAAGTTGAGAGCAAAGAGCCGTGACTCTGGCAAGGTAAACATACAATTCAAATTTTAACTTTAATTTAAAAAAAATTATCTGACAGAAAGTTACTGTCAGTTACATCTTTTTGAAATTAAGTTGATTAAACCTTTTTTTATTTGTTTTTTTAGGGTAAAGAGGCAGCTGAATAAAGGAAAACTGCCTAATCAGCTGTTTCTAATCATATAATATGATGTAAGATATGCTGTACAAATAAATGTTTTCCTTGTCAGTTTAATTGATGTCTGCTTGCTTTTTTCATTGTATTATTTGAATTATTTTCCTCAAAAGATAAGTATCAGACTATCCAGGAATTAGAAACCAATTTGTCTAAGGCAGGGGTCTTCAACAGGGAGTCCTCAGAGTCAATGCAGGGGGACCTCCAAATTATTGTTAAGTCTTTTCAACAATTAATGAATCCAACATATTATTAGCAAATATAAATCCCCACTGATGATAAGCTTACTGGCCCATTGGTAAGGTATTCACTAAGATAGCCATCCACAGATTAATTAATTCATCCACTGTGCCACATGTATGTTTCAATATTAAAACATGATTTATAAAATCATGCCAACAATTATTAGGCTATTTTTATAGCTTAGTATTCTATGAAAAAAGGCAATGTATGAATGCTTTAGGCCGCCCTACATGTTATTGTAGGCCCAGTTGCATGAAACTTCATTTGATACAATGTATGAAGTAGGGGGTCCCTGCTCCATCTCCCTTTCATTTAAAGGGTCCTTGGCTTAAAAAACGTTGAAGACCCCTGGTCTAAGGAGTAATAGACGACCCAATTTCTAATATCAAGGTTTCTTATTCACACGTTGTATTACTGTTTATGTATTACCTTGTCACAAAGCTTTTTTGGGATAAGGAACAATCATTCTTGAGTTGCTGCCTGAGGTAAAACAGGATTCAGGTGTTAATGATGAATTGAATATCCAGACTGCTGTACTTCAGTGTGTGCTATGAATGTCAATAATGGGCGTTGCGGTTAGTTGGAATTACAAGCATTGTCTTGAATATATATATATATATATATATATATCCTGTAGGCATGTCCCCCGCACTTTCCATGTCGGTGTCCTCTGTCCCCCACACTTCCAATACGTCTGAGTTGATTTGAACGCACCATAAGTAGGAGAGTGTGCACGTTACTCAGGGTGCATCAGTTGATTGATAGACTCATATAGATATAGGCAATAGTACAATAATATATAATACAAATATATACAAAAAGTATAGGGAGGAAAACTCATTAAATGCAATAATTAAGATCAGCATATATGATGGAATAGTAGAATGTGCCAGAGGCCACCAAACTTGGGCTATTACAGCCAAAGATTTATCTCAGTGTTTCAATCAAGCATAAATAAAATGTAGGCTACTTGGAATCCGCGATTTCGTGAGACAAATGGTAGAGGATCTTTTCAATAAAAATCCTCCTCCTGAACAATCTGTCCCCCTCACTTTGGAAATTACAGCTACTTTGTATATTTATGTGGCTGTCATCTTTGACTGTTTGCCAAACGCCGCCATAAAAACACAAAGACGACAAAGAAAAAGAAAAAGAAGAAAAAGAAAAAGCGGGCACCAGTGGGAGGCAGCAGTGCATTAGTGCCTAGTCTGCCGGAAAGGAATAGAAGAAAAAGAAGAAGCTTGTTTTGGCTGACGGATAGATCGCAGATCGATTTTTTGCCTTTTTGAGGTTGTTAACCAATAATTTATAGACATGTCAAAGCCTGCCTTGTGTATTAACAGACACCGATAAACCATAAAGTGGCCGAGTTCATTTAATGTTCGTTAATGTATTAAATAATAATAAAGTCAGCGAGCTATATACGCCATATTCAGCTGCCATACATACCCCCATCTCCACTTCAGCATGAAGCAATAGGCAGCGAGACCCGGTGGCGGGTAACGTTACGGTAATGTTAACATTGTACTAGTCGCAGTATCTATTACTTTTTACCTATATATTTCAACCATACTTTTATGTAATGTTAACTATTTGTTTTTGTTTGTATATTTTGAACACACTTCCTCTTCAAGGCTGCTATGATGACTGAGGAGCTGAAGAAGGAGCAGGATACCAGCTCCCACCTGGAGAGGATGAAGAAGAACCTGGAGGTCACTGTTAAGGACCTGCAGCACCGCCTGGATGAGGCTGAGAACCTGGCCATGAAGGGTGGCAAGAAGCAGCTCCAGAAACTTGAGTCCATGGTAAGAAACCGTCACCGCATTTAAGAATGAACTTAAATCTCTCTTCTTTGATAAAGCTTATAGTTAGGGAGTGAGGAGTTGCAGCGTCCGCCTAGCCCGGCCACCTGCTTCTCTTCATAGTCGTCAGATTAATAATATAACAAAAGTAGAGGGAGGCAGGCTAGTACAGCCCGATCCGGGGGAGAGTTCTATGCCCGACCAGGCTCCTCTCCTTAACCTGGTAACTTGTCTCTCTTAGTTACGCTGTTATAGTTCTAGACTGCCGGGGGACTTCCTTTCCTTTGACACACTGAGCTCATCTCTCCGCTCCCTTTCCATTTGTGTGCATCCCGTCCCAGAAATGCTTGTTACTAACCTAGCTCTGAGGAGTTTCCTCCCCGGAGTCCTTATGCTTTTTTTCACCCAGCATATTTCCTTGGAGTACATTGGCACCAAGATCTTGGTTGCAGCTGTCACCGTGGTTCTGCTGCACTCCCTGCTAAGCTCTGCGGTGCCCTGCAATGTCATGCTGCGTCCTGCTGAACCCTGCTGCTTCCTGCTACGTCCATCCATGCTCGGCTGTGCCACACTACATCCTGTAACGCCCTGCAGCGCCCTGCAGCGCCCTGATATGACATGAACTACTACGACTACCATTTGAAGTCACTGTTTTATTATCTTTAATGTGACTATTATTGCTACTCTTCATCACATCCCCAACCGACACCGTCAGACACCGCCTACCAAGAGCCTGGGTCTGTCCGAGGTTTCTTCCTAATAGGGAGTTTTTCCTCGCCACTGTCGCACTGCTACAGAGTAATTGAAGGTGCGTGAACTGGAGGCAGAGGTTGAGGCTGAGCAGAGACGCGGAGCAGATGCCATTAAGGGTTTCTGCAAATATGAGAGGAGGGTGAAGGAGCTCACCTATTAGGTACAGTCACTTTGATAGTTGTCATACAAATCAACTTAACATACTTAACATTACAGTGTTTTCCCTATAGGTCTGTGGAAGACTTAAGGTTGTTTTATGGTTCTGCGCAGGCTCCATGCAGAGGTTTCGCCGTAGCCTACATAAGTGGCCTGATGTTTATAACTTGTGCGCTGGTGTGTGCATCGAGCCGGCGTGTGTGTGTGTGGGGAGTAGATGATAGAGCGAGGGAGAAGTGAGAGAGTGACGGCGATTAGCTTCAGAACGAGTACCGACTCTAGAGTCATAGTGACAGAAACAAAGTGTCTCCCCTGTGCTTTCTGACCACGGTGGGAAATCTGTAGCAAGAAAAGTTAACCCTCTCCTTGATTTCATGTTGTTTATGGAGAAGAAGAACCAGGAAATGAGTCATGGGAAATGCAACGCTACCAAGCCACGGTCGAGCGACGTGCGTCGCTGCGATGTGTAGTTACATTTTTCGAGAGGTACACGCCCCAGCTAACAATTTATGGTTCCCAGAATGTTCTTTTTTGGTTGCGGAAACGTTCCCGGAAGGTTAGGTTTTGGTACGCCGTCGATTCTATGCAGAAGCATAAAAAGGCCTTTAGGTGCACATATTTGGTGGGAGGTTTTAGGGGCCCTTCCTTTAAGAAAATGTCACGTTTTTCAATAAATGTTTTTTTAATTTGACATAATTTTGGACCATAATAATTATTACTATATCTGTGTCTAAAATGTTGGAAAAGCTAGAACAGATAATAGATACAATAAAACCTCAAAAAGCTTAAATACAAAACTTGCTAAAAAAGTCCACTAGTTAGGTGCTGCCTAAAACGGTTTGGGTGCTGCACCCAAGCCTTAAAATGATAGGGAAAACCCTGTACTTATTACAGAAACATTTATTTACATTAAAATATACTTTAACAGACTGAGGAGCAAAAGAAAAATGTTGCCAGGCTGCAGGATCTAATTGACAAGTTGCAGCTTAAAGTCAAGGCCTACAAGAGGCAGGCTGAGGAGGCGGTAAGGACAATATATAGATTTACACAACACTGAAAGTTTGATATTCTGGCAGATTTATTTTACACGAAAAATCTTTTATGTCCAATTCATGGCCGATAACTGATATTTACAGATGTTGATGTTATTTGTATATAACAAGTTTCCTTGATAATTTTTTTGTATACCGAAAGATGTTAAAACACTGTGAATTTGGCAAAGTAATGTCTTTTTTTATTTGCAAAATATCTGGAAAAGCCCATGAATCATAGATTCACCACATTGTTTCCTCTCAAGTTATAGGGCCACCATAAAAAACACATGTAACTAACAGTGTTAAGGGCCCTCCACACCAAGAACGATAACTATAACGATAACTAGAAATATATAGTTTTAAAAATCTTTCTAACTCCAGTGGATGGCGGAGTCCACACCACAACTATAACGACAGTGGAGAACGATATCGTTGGGATGATTTTCAGAGCGATTTGATGAACGATAGAAACACAGACAGCCAATCAGAATCCATCTAAATTTACAACATGGCACGGCGGAGAGAGACACTGCAGAGAGATTTGTTTCACACAGGTGGTTAGTGGCGTGACATTTCCAATCGCTATGGGGCTACAATCCTTCAGCTCTGTGTATTTTAAACATCCGTACTTTGAAACTATTTTGAAGTCACAGAAACCACTGATAATTCAGATTCACTTTGAGTGAATCTTGTGTTTTGGATGGTATTATCACACTGTCGGTGTTTTTGTTCCGGTGCTCTGCACATGCAGATCTGACACCTGCCCGCCTGCTGTGATCTCCGGCTCTATGTAGCGCTGTTCGCCCACTGTTGCCCATAAAAGGCAGCGGGTTCCATTCCCCAGGGACTGCCGGTAGACTTCTTTGGTTCCGAAAATGTACCTGAATCCACGAATATAGGCTATAGGATAAGGGTGGGGGAAAAAATCGATACAGCATAGTATCGCAATATTTTCCGTGGCAATACTGTATCGATACACAGACGTCAAGTATCGATCTATTATTATATAACTGTTGGTCAGTTTGTCTGCTTGACTATCCCATTTTGCAGAAATATAATTGAAGTGAGATGAACAAACAGAGAAATGTATCTTTTTAGATAAAACAGATGTTGACAAAGTTTCCTTTTGGGGACATAATTTGAAATTGGGAAAAATTTGAAGTTGGAAAAAAGGTAATAAATTGCACTATATCACAGAATATGGCAATATGTTTAAAATCGCAATAATATTGTATCGTGATTATATTGTATCGTGAGGCCTCTGGTGATTCCCACCCCTATTATAGGATATAACAACAGACATTCCTGTAATCTTACATCGCAATGTCTGCTGTATATTATGTATTATTATTATATATATTATATTATTATTATTGGAGCGTGCAGTGCGTGCTTGTCCCGCCCAATGAAATTTTGAGAGTCAAAGACTTCATTTCCTGCATTTCTTATACATTTTGAGGCACAAATGTTTGTGAAAACATCTGTATTTATGTCTAAATAAACACAAAATTACGTAACTTTTTCCCAAGGAGCACATTTTCTCCTAAATTGAAAAATGTAGGAGTAGTCTCGCTTTGCCAGACCTTCCCCAGCAGCGCTGCAAAGGAGGAACGTTGTGGATATAGACTATGTAGGAGTGACTTAAGGTAAGTGCTATTACTGTTGTAGATAATTTGTACAATAATACAATAGTGTTATGAATACAAAAAGTTATGAAGTGTAATGTTTTCTATTTTGAAATACTTTGTACATTCTATTGATTGTCAGTGATGTTGATACAGTAGTGTAACGGACCAGCCCTATGGTTCGGCATGCATGTGAGCCGCGGATTTAATGCAAATTTAACCATAATACATAGTGTTAGGTTGTAAAAAGTTAAAACTATGCTTATGTATTATGTTTTAAATAATAAATTGTATGCTGCAGTCAGGTTATGAAAATAGGAATGGAATCTAGAATGACTAGCCTACTAAGGTAAAAACAGCTGGTTATTTTTCTCCCCCTCTCTTCCTGTTTCTTGCAGATAGATTAGGTTAAAATCAACTATTAACATATGAAGAGAAACGTCTCTTTGAGTCTCCAACCTCCTGGTGCCAAGTCTGGGTTAGAACAAAGGAAATGCAAACTCTGTAAACTTGAATATAATCAGCACTACCAAGATAAATGACCTTTGTCTGTGACCTGTAGTAAACTTGAAATTCAGAGGTGTGTCCTTAACCTGAGGGACATATAATTCGGAAAGGGAGATGAATTCAGGACTACAAGCCTGGGACCCGACAAGGGCACAAGGTTCTGTAGTCCGCTGTTTACAGTGTATTGTTTGTCATGTCACATGACTGTTTTTATGTGACTCCACAAGGAGAATCATAGATTCAGTCCGCTGTCAGCTGCAGTGTAACATTTGTTTTGTCATGTCGCATGGCTGCTAACTTGTGACCCGACAGGGGAAGCATGTTTGCAGTCTGATTCTGGCAGTGTTTTATGTTTGATTGTGTTTTGACTGTCGTTTTCACCGTGTTGTTTTATTAAACCTTTTGCTTAACTTTCAATTCGACCCAGCCTCTCCTTCCTCCAGAAATCGAACGAACACGTCATTTAGATATTCCTTACAATAGTGTGAAATACAGTTAACCTGCCGCTGCTACGTAAACGGGGTTCAGCAGAGAGATGGAGCGGGACGCCGCCACCTCTGCAGCTTGTTCAGGGAGTCAGGGCAATGCTGATAAAGCGTTCGCAAGTGTGGTTTTCATGCGTACTACCGTATGGTTTGCATCAGGTGTTAAAACCAACTGTACCAAAACACGGAATTGGCCGACTATTTAAGGTGACTACGAGACGTTTTCACAGGTTATGAAACTGCCTCAATTTAATACTGATAGACGTCAGCGCAGCCCACTGCGTGGTCAGACAGCAGTCAGAGTTCTGGCAGGAGGCTGTAAGAGCTCTTCACTTCAGCATGTAAATCCTGTGCTGCGTCACAAATTCCGCGTGGCCAAAAAAACACACACACACCAGTGCCGAAACACACAATGGCAGCTAGACAAAAATAATCATTGGTTGTGGACAGAAGTCCAGTTTTGCTCATCGGACAGATGCCGATGTATTAAAAAAAAAGACTAATACCGGCCGATAACGATTTGATTGCTGCTATATCGTGCATCCCTAATACATACCTATAATTTCACCTGTTTATTCTTTAGATATAGGTTCATCTCATATACAATTGACAGTGAAACGACTAGTGTGAAGTTAGCTTCCAATTCAGAGCATCCAATTAATGACACTGAAGTTCTTCCAGCTTACAATTCAGCAGTTAAGAGGAAACTTGAGGAACACTTAATGCTGAAGTTGGCTTACATTGCTGAGCGACTGATCCTTAGTTCTTCGCATCTCTTACTGTTGTGAAAGTGGGTTGAACATTTTAGGTAAAGTATTAATGATGTCAGAAACACACTTTTAGATTTGTGAAAGCTTCATTTCATGAAGAAAGATAGAAAGATAAGAGACAGAGCCACTGTGCTTCAGTCACCAGTGGTTACACAAACTTCTGGGCAGTTCAGTGCTTGTTTAGTTTTTTACCTTCTGTGTTTACAGGCGGTTGTTTACTGTAACGTTATGGTAGGGCTGTGCTATTAATCAAATTGTAATTGCGATTTCTGCTCCTAACATAACAAAAACAGAGTAATCGAGAAAAACGATTATTTTGTCTTGTGTTCTGAATGAAAAAAAATGAGTATTTGTGTTAAATAATAGTGATTGCAATATTGACCAAAAAAAAATAAATCAATAATTGAACAACCCTACGTCACGGGACACTCATGCCACAAAACTGACTGATGAGTCCTGTCGGGGATAGTGCCTTGGCACAACAGGTTTTACATGATTGTCCACCGCAAGGTACGTCGGGTCGCTTTTCTCCAAAAGTTAAATCGGTCTTAACTTTTATTTGCCGGACTATCTGACCAGTGACTGACGCAGTGTGTGTGTATGTGTGTGTGTGTGTGTGTGTGTGTGTGTGTGTGTGTGTGTGTGTGTCCGTCCGTGCGCGTGCGTGCCGCAAGCCAGTACCTCACTAGAGCACTGGCATTATGCACGGCCGTACTATCTTTGGCTGCTCCAGTATAACCATACAGACCTCTACAAATGTCAGACTGCTCGCTTGTAAATGTAAGGCATTTGAACATGCCCAACGGCGCATGGTGAGTTTGTTAAGCTAACACTGGAGAGTGAAGAGAAAAAGACGGCACCCAAAACGCCAGGTGACGCAAACCACGTTTGAGATCCGTTTTGACCCTGATAGTCAGATGGTATAGGCTTATTGCATTTTTCAGTTGTCATTTTAGACTTACTGTAGGCTAACGTTTGTTGCTTAGTTCTTTGTAGGCTACTGCTTAGTTGATTAAACGGACTAAGTAAAAGCATGTTGTCGACAGAATAATAATTGTGATTCTTTATTCATACTGTAGAGTTGCATGTAGCCTATAGAAAATGTGACATTATTGGCACACATTTTGGTACTGGGGCGCTATCTTGTAAGGACACGCTCCGTTTACGTGTGCCTGTGTTTCTTCTCTTTTAAGCCAGCTAAGCTTCATTATTTTGACTGGACCTGTACGCTCCTAAGTGAAGCTAGCGCTAATGGGATCTCCGTTTGCAGAGTCTGGCTGGACTCTGCCCTGGGGACCGGTGTTCCGGTTTAACTGGTTTTTGAATTAACTGGTGATATGTGTTGCAGGCAGGGCTGCACCGCTGCAGTAAACAATTCGGATGAATTCGCCTCTTTTTCACATTCATTTGAAAACATTACGGTATGAACGGGTTGCTGGGACAGTAGTTTTGGACCCGACAGATATACATGAACAAATGAGTCGTTTATGTTACGAAAATATCACTCGTTGTCTGGCGAGTGTAACGTCGTGTGTCTCTACCACGGTCTCTGACTGTAAACCATGCTAGGACACACCGATTTTTTAGATTATCTAGTGACATTCACGCTTTAGTTAGTTATAAAACGGTGTCCAGCCTATAGGTAGGGTAGGCCTATTATAGATAACAAACAAGCTAACAACAAAGACACCAGCACAAACCTGATATTTCACCTTTCCACACCTGCGCCTAATATCCAAATCGCTATAAAATGGGAGTTTGACCGTCCTGAGTCCTGTCCAAATATGATGAATGAGTAGTAGTGTACACTACCATAGTGATGAGAATGATGCACGTCCGTAGAATTCAATATAAAACACAATCAACGGGATAGAAGTTGTGTCACAAATTTAATCTGGCATCAGTCGTTGCTATCGCCACAAACATTAGTGCGAACACCTCAGAAAGTATGTTTCACTTATCCCTGTATGAAAGCATCTCAAATCAACTTGAAGTCAGATTAATAACGGAATGATAGGATACAAATATAACACAGATAACGGAAAAGTTTTGGAAAACACACTGACGTTTGCAGTAGCCAATTGTGAACAGGCATTGACACAGCCACCTACGTTGTCAGTCTTCGTTCTTGCAGCGGCATCACAACTTAATTCAATAACAGTACAACATGGATTAAGTGTATTGAGATCGGTTAATATTTAAATACAGCCTGTAAGTAAAACATAAACTACATTTGAGGTTTTTACACCCAGCTGAACGCAGCGTGGAGACAGCGGTCAGCTGTGGCAAAATGTGATCCGCTCAGATTAACTTGTGATAGGCATTTAAAAATAGACATTTAATTATATTTCTGTAGGCTACGTAGATGTGTTATGTTAAGCTACAGCCTCTTCACAACCACATTTTTTAATATCCATTATGCCTGTACTCATTAACACTTTATTCCGTTTTGGGGGTAAAAATGAAACACGTCAGTCATGTGCAAACGTGATCATTTCATTGTTATTAATGTGTAGGTCTTTCTCAGCACAGTCTCTTCAACCTGGGCCGCAAGTCAAGTGATTATAGTTGTGTTTAATTTCATATGACCCATATTAGGAATCTGAATGATATCAAACTCTCTCGAGTAGCCTAGATTTGTAATCATATACCATGACCATTTTGTGTTGTCAAAGTAGGCCAACAAATTATGTGTGGGATAAATAAAAGTCAAACTCTGAGAAAAAAAAGCTTCATATGTTCTTCACATCAAATCACTAGACTTTTGCTGCAACTCACTTCATAACTTAACCGAGACTAAGATAACACTAAGTCGCGAGAGAGAAAACGAGGATCAGCACTTTGCTACAATACAATGGCCATATGGTCATAACAATAGTGTATAGGCTACCATAAGACAAAAAGCGCGATTCTGGGTCGACATAAAAACACAACTAGTTGACGCAAAAATGAAACACGTCAGTCATGACTGACGTGTTTCATTTTTACCCCCAAAACGGAATAAAGTGTTAAGTGGGGTCCTGCAGTGTGTTGTACATCAGTTAGTTTTCGGTATGTGAGGCAAATATGAACCTACTTTACAGTTTCTAGGTTTGCATTTGCCCATGTTAAATTGTGATATCACCAGTTAACATGGGCGTATATTTCTCTCATATGTTAACCTGTGTTAATTTAGACTAAGAGTCCACTATATAGATAGAAATCACAACACCATTTCAGCGGTGTGTAGTGTAATGGTATAGATGATGTGTAAGTTACTCCGTCAGTTTTTTTGTCCATGACATCCAAGGTTCGAATCCCAGCGTTTTTTCGTTTTATTTTTATTTTTTCGTTCATACAGTATGTGTCGTATTTGTGTGGATAATCCTTAAACGGACATGTATGTGTAAGTGCTACTGCAGTTTAGTTTTCTGAGCCTTTAAAGATTACAAATTCCCACACATTTTGCATGACATTATGTGATAGGGTAAAAATTAATAACAGATTAACATGAAACTTTCCCAGCTAATTACTTACTTAAGACATATTTTTTCTACAATATATCATATCCCAGTTTGCTTAAATTTTAGATACAGTGTTGTTTTAATGGTGAAATGTTTACTAATGTAAATTCACAAGTCGATCTGGGTGTCTCCGTGGCTTGCAGTAAGAAGATCGAGACACAGTCGCCAGACAACGGATGATATTTCGCAGTGACAACGGCTAGTGTTTTCATGAATGTCTGTCGGGACCAGAATTAATGCTCAGCAACTCGTTTCTATCGTCAAGTTTCACAAGACACCGACAAATGAATGAAAAATAGTTTATTTCCTGGTTAGTCGGGAATGGGTCCTGAAAGGCCACGCCCACACCACATCTGCATCTATCACCAGTTAATTCAAAAACCAGTTAAACCGAAACACCGGCGGCGCAGCGAGAAGCCACTGCTGACAGGCGCGGAGCTCTCAGCCTTCCGCCGGACCTCCAACTGCTGTCTGTCCGAGCAACGGGCTGCGCTGCCGTCTGATGGCATTTTAAGTTGAGTTGATCATTAAGTTGAGACAGTTTTATAACAGGTTAAAAACGTCTCATTGCACTCGTTACATAGTAGTCAAATTCCGTGTTTTGGTACAGTTGGTTTTAAAACCTGATGCACACCGTACAGGAGCACGCATGAAAACCACAGTTGCGGCCCCTTTATTGGCATTGCCCTGACTCCCTTAACTAGCCCTAAACATTCATTCATTAAACAAACTACTTGGTGCAAACACCAAATTTCAAGTCCTAAATGAATAGGACAAACAAAGAAGATTATTATATAATCTGCCCCTCTACATTACACTTCATAACGTTTTGTATTCATAACACAATTGTAGTATTGTACAAATTATCTACATAAGTAAAAGCAGTTACCTTATGTAAATCAGTTTACAGAATTCTTCAACTAAGAAGCAAAATCTGCACCTTGGGGAAAATGTTAAGGTCAACCCCTTTTCATATTAATTTATACAAACTGGACTGGGGTTGTCTGATCTGGGCCCAGGTCCCGGATGCAAAAGCCCCCTAACTGCATTATATTGCATTATATTTTATATTTTGAATTGTTACCTGCCACCAAAATTTTGTGTTTTCCTTGATATAAATAAGGACGGTTTCACCATAAATTGGTGCCTAAAAATGTTTAATAATGCAGAAAATTAAGTATTTGATGCCATTTGAGCCATGAAAAACCCTGAGTTGTCACTATTATATTATAGCCAATGAAAATGGCAATGTTAGTGTGGACACAGTCTCAGGGTAAGACTCTGCAGCTCCGCCATCTGGTTTGTGTACCTTTGACTAACCTGTCAATCATGCTTGCCTGTGGCCCCCATGACTTTTAAGTATTTTATTTGGGTGGGTATGCTCATTAAGCAATGCATTCATCCAATGTTTTTCTCTCCAGAAAATTGATATTGGAAAAGGTCAAATAAGTCACTTGAAAGTAAATTTAAGCATTTGTTACCTGGTTGAGGAAATCTGATTAGTACCAGTTATTAAGGCCATGTAGCCAACCATTTTAATCAAATTTATGGACTTTTGTTGATAAAGCTTGGTCAGCTGGGTCATATATGTCAGGATCCTGCCGTGACTAACTGCCTTTGTGCCACCTGTGGCCATTTTGTAATTTGTTATGTTTTGTGCTTGTTGCTGTTCCCCATGTGCTCTGTGGTTACCTGTCTGTCATGTGTCTTTGTCTCCGCCCATCTCCTTATATGGTCTGCACTTCCTGTCTTGTTAGTTTCCCTCCGTTTCTGCTCTCACCTGTTCCCAATACTTGTTGTCTTGTTCTGCCTGGAAGAGTCTTGCATTTGGGTCCTCGTGCTGAAACCTGACAATATATTACTACTTATACAATTGTTTTTACCGGAAAGCCACTTTCCCAGTCTAACACTTATCATTTTGGGGGTAACAATGCAATGAAAAGAAGCAGGCAGACAGCAATTTAACTGTGACAAGGAATCCTTTTATTTTTACAACACATCTCACGTCATATTATATGATTAGAAACAGCTGACCAGGCAGTTTTCTTTATTCAGCTGCCTCTTTACCCTAAAAACACAAATAAAAAAAGTGTTTAATCAACTTTATTTCAAACAAATCTAAGTGACTGAGTATATCAGTCATAACTTTTTTTAAATTAAATTTAAAATTTAAATTATGTCTTTATTGGTATGTTTACCTTGCCAGAGTCACGGCTCTTTGCTCTCAACTTGTTGACCTGGGACTCTGCGATGTCAGCGCGCTCCTCAGCCTCCTCCAGCTCATGCTGCACCTTCCTGCACTTGGACAGATGAGTGTTGGCCTGCTCCTCCTGAAAAAACATAGAGATTGACATTTTTGAATCTCCTAAAAGACCAAAGGTAATCTTCAATTGAAATAGATCTGCCACGGTATCAAGCTTTCAGTGTTGTGTAAATCTATATATTATCCTTACCGCCTCCTCAGCCTGCCTCTTGTAGGCTTTGACTTTGAGCTGCAACTTGTCAACTAGATCCTGCAGCCTGGCAACGTTTTTCTTGTCCTCCTCAGTCTGTTAAAGTTTATTTAAAAGTAAATAAATGTTTTTGTAAAGTATGTTAAGTTGATTTGTATGTTAACTATCAATGTTACTGTACCTGATAGGTGAGCTCCTTCACCCTCCTCTCATATTTGCGGACACCCTTAATGGCATCTCCTCCGCGTCTCTGCTCAGCTTCAACCTCTGCCTCCAGTTCACGCACCTTTAATGAACAATAAGGCAATAAGAATACATCTTTTTTTAATAAGTTGAGCTCTGCAAATTCTTTCTTTCTTTCTTACTCTGGACTCAAGTTTCTGGAGCTGCTTCTTGCCACCCTTCATGGCCAGGTTCTCAGCCTCATCCAGGCGGTGCTGCAGGTCCTTAACAGTGACCTCCAGGTTCTTCTTCATCCTCTCCAGGTGGGAGCTGGTATCCTGCTCCTTCTTCAGCTCCTCAGCCATCATAGCAGCCTAAAGGAGGCAGCATCAAATGTTGATTAGAATAATCTTGAAAAAACACATTGGAGTGAAAGTAAGAAGAATTAAAATGTAAACCCACATCAGTGATGGCCTTCTTGGCCTTCTCCTCTGCATTCCTTGCTTCCTGAACAGTGTCATCCACTTCACTCTGGACCTGGACCAGGTCAGACTCAAGCTTCTTCTTGGAGTTCAGAAGGCTTGTGTTCTAAAAGGCAAAAAATGATTTAGGCACTTTAGTCATCACATGTCTGATTTTCACATTACTTAAAATGTCATTAGATTTTTGAATTATTGAAGAAATGATTGGGCTCATTCACCTGAGAGTGCAGAAGTCCAACACGCTCACTGGCATCCACCAGCTCCTGCTCAGCGATTTTGCGACTTCTCTCCGTCTGTTCCAGTGCAGCTCTAAGTTCCTCGATTTCTGCTACCATCAGACCGTTCCTGCGATCCACCATAGCAGCTTGTTCCTTGAACTCCTCCTGTGCTCTGACAGCATCATCAAGGTGCAGTTGTGCATCCTAGAGAAAAAATATCAGGACAGTATTCACGAAATATGCCAAAATTTACCTGCACGGATCATAGTCTGTGCAACAATTCTGTGTCTAATATTACCTTCAGCGTGGCCTGCACATTCCTCAGCTGCTTCTGGGACTCAGCAGCCTGGCGATTGGCGTGGCTCAGCTGAATCTCTATCTCATTCAGGTCTCCCTCCATCTTCTTCTTGATTCTCAGGGCATCGTTTCTGCTCCTGACCTCAGAATCCAGATTGCTCTGCATGGAGTCAATCACCCTCTGGCTGTTCCTCTTGATCTGCTCCATCTCCTCATCTTTTTCTGCTAGCTTCCTGTCCACTTCACCCTTAATCTGGTTGAGCTCCAGCTGGACACGCAGGATCTTAGACTCTTCGTGTTCCAGAGTTCCCTGATGATATCAAAGAATTAAACATTAATCTCTGCCTTCAAACCTTTTTAAAGTATAGTTGTCCATGATTTAGATTTTTTTTCAGAAGATGTCCCCGAAGAAAGTATACCTCAGCCTCTTCAAGAGCTGTCTGGATCTCAGACTTTTCAGTCTCCACCTGCTTCTTGGACTTCTCCAGCTCATGGATACTCTTGCCAGTCTCACCAATCTGTTCAGTCAGATCTGAGATCTCCTCTGCAGAGAGATACATGTGTTTTATATTGTTAAGCCTTAGAATGTAAAATATAAACACTTTATTCCAACACATGTTGAATACAATGTAAGAAATACATGTGTTGAATACAATATAACTGTTACATAACGTAGAACTCACGTTGCAGATTCTTGTTTTCACGCTTCATGGTCTCCAGCTGATCCAGAGATTCCTCATAAGAGTTCTTCATCTTGAACAGCTCAGTGCTGAGAGAACGAGTCTCCTTCTGTGCTCCCTCGAGCTCTGCCTGACCCTCCTCGTACTTCTGTTTCCACTCTGCCAACACCTGAATAACACGATTGGTTATGTAGCAATATGAGGAGAAATATATATAGCTTTCATTGTTTGTGTGGCTTGGCAACACAAATTGCCATACAAAGTAAACAATGCTACCTTGTCAAAGTTCCTCTGCTTCTTGTCCAGGTTGGCAGCCAGCCCATTGGCTCTCTCCACATCAATCATGAGGTCCTCCACCTCACTCTGGAGCCTCTGTTTGGTTTTCTCAAGAGAAGCGCACTTGGAATTCACTGCCTCAATCTGCTCCTCAGCCTCCTGAAGACGCTGAGCCAGCTTTTTCCTGTTTGCAAAAGGTAAGATTTGTTTCCCACTGAAAACTATGAAGTAACCTAAAGCCTTAGTAACAATAATTTGCAGTGTGAGTTCTTGTATTTTGAGTGTTGTATTGTTTGTTTGAAGCCTTAATATTCCTAGAGTAGCGAGTATTTCAAAATAACAGGTTTTGGAAAGGGGGGTGGGCAATTTATAATCAGCCTATGTTGTTATTAATGGTTAGTTATGTTTTTAAAGATCTAGATGAACATATGAAGGCAGAGCTGTAAAATGTTTGCTCCAAAGTTGAGTTATGATAAAATTATGTTTGAATGTTACTCACTTGGATTCCTCAAGCTCCTCAGTGCGCTGGATAGCATCAGTTTCATACTTAGATCTCCACTGAGCCACCTCACTGTTGGCCTTGGACATTCCACGCTGCAGCTCAGCCTTGGCCTCTTGCTCCTCCTCAAACTGCTCCCTCAGCAGATCACAGTCATGGCGGGCTGATTGCAGTCCATGGGCAAGAGCATTCTTGGCCTGGTGTAAGACATATGATTGAATTTACAAAATTCCACAATCCCAAACTAATAATACCAATACACACTTATCAGTTTCTTACCTTAACCTCCTCTTCAACATGTCTTTTCAGCTCCTCAATCTGTTGTGTGAATGCCTGTTTGCCTCTGGTCAGCTGGGAGACAAGAGCTTCTTTCTCTTCAACTTGACGGCTGAACTCACCTTGTGTGAAAGATGTCACGATACATTAGTTTGTGACACGTTTCTCAATAACATACACAACAGATCATTAACTGATAGCTTGTACTGTAGATACCATTTTCTGTCAGGAGACGTGCTCTCTGTGCACTTGTGTCATTGATTTGACGGACATTTTCATCATTCTTGGTCTTCAGTTCGCTGAGTTGGTCCTCTAGAGTACGGCACATCTTTTCAAGATTTCCCTAATGAGTAAATAGAGATGAGATCAGTGATCAGATTTGATCTATAACATACTTTTTTTTACTGTACTAATTTGGGTTATACAATAGCATGTAATGCATTGCTTACCTTTGCTTTAGCGACATTCTCCATGTTGCTGGAGAGGTCATCAATCTCCATCTTGTATTCACTCTTTTCCTTCTCAAGCTTCTGCTTTACACGCTGGAGGTTGTCGATCTGCTCTCCCAGCTCAGCAACGCTGTCAGCCTGCTTCTTGCGAAGAGCAGCAGCAGTGGCTTCATGCTGCAGAGTGGACTCCTCAAGATCACGACGGAGCTTCTGGAACTCGGCTTCACGCTTCTTGTTCATCTCAATCTGAGAAGCAGTGGCACCACCGGCCTCCTCCAGCCTCTCACTGATCTCCTCAAGTTCCCTGGAGAGGTCAGCTCTCTGCTTCTCAACCTTGGCACGAGCCGCACGCTCAGCCTCAATCTCCTCCTCCAGTTCCTCAATACGAGCCTGTTGAATGTAGATATAAGGTCTTTCAGTAAACTTTCCCTTTTAATACACAAAATTTGAAATATCAGAAATGGTTTCTGTAAAACCATATATCACCTGGAGCTCCTTGATCTTCTTCTGAAGCTGAGCACCCAGTGACTGCTCATCTTCAACTTTGCTAAGGAGCTGACTGATTTCAAAGTCCTTCCTGTGAGAAGTTTAGATGAAGTAAATAGAGTTCATGCAGTTGACATTTTAAAAGAATGATTCTTGTTTACAAATTCAAAAACTGTTACTTTTTAATTTTCTCATCAGACTGCTGCTTCTCATTCTCAAGATCCATGATGGATTCCTGTGCCAGTTTCAGATCACCCTCAAGCTTTCTCTTGGATCTCTCAAGGTCCATACGGAGCTTCTTCTCTTGCTCCAGAGAACCCTCAAGCTGAAAATGAGATTAATTTTTAATCATCAAATTCAAGAATCCTGCTTTGCCAATCCAAGAGACTTTGTAAACTTACATCATCCACTTGCTGCTCAAGCTTGGTCTTCGCCTTGGTCAGAGTGTTGACTTTATCTTCCTCAGCCTGCAGGTCATCAAGAGTCTGCTGATGAGCCTCCTGAAGGGCTTTCTTTTCCTTAGTCAGCTTAGCAATGCTCTCATCCTGAGAGGCCATCTCCTCAGTCAGGTTCTTCACCTAAATGTGCAAGACAAATCTTGTCTTTAAACTGTCATCATTATAATATTACTTGATATGCTATACAGATTATTACAGTTTTTCCTCTGGATTCTTTTTTAATGGGCAGGTGGGGGAAGGGTTAACGTTAGGGTTGAAAATTAGTGGTGGTGCACTAGTATCTACGCTACCAGCTTGTAACAGCAATGTAAAATAGTAAAGAGTCAAATGCCTTTCCTTTACATTATGAAGAAGAAGAAATAAGAATGAGTTCTGTTTCAGTCTTTGGGTGAGAATAAAATCTGTTTACTACTGTGAGTCCATTCAGCTTGACATATATCAACCACAGCTAATGAACAATTCCAGATAAATAACGCATTTAGCAGTGCCCGTATAGCATCACATTTTTAACATAACCTGCAAAAGTTTGAAACAGTAAGTGAATACAGCCTGTCATGTGAATACGTCTCCTGCAGCAGGGTTGTGGCAGATGGACTGCAGGATACACACACTTCTTTTCTCATCTGGGGTCAGAGAAACGGTGAATTTAATAAATTCAGTCACCGTAACGGTATTTTAAGACACTGTGGCTGTTCTATTCCACGAGACCTGCGTGAGCGTGGCTTCCATGAGAATTAGCCGTCAAGGCTTTTGTCCCTGTTTATCACTCTGCATGAGGTGAAAAAGCTGTACTTGTGCTGTTGCTTGGTTGTCATGACTTTGCGATTAATTGACGTCCTTTCATTGTTCCAGTTGCTCAACCTCAGCTCTGCAGAGTCGGGAAATTGGGACTTAATGAAAAAGTTAAATTCTGAAGCTGCGGCGCCAATAATTCAGCAGCGGAGGGTCTCCCCTCTGGAATGTATTTAGCGGGAAAACTATTATATACGAACCTTGTTCTCTGTGGCATGTTTCTCTTTTTCGACTTTGGCCAAGGTAAGCTCCAGGTCATCAATATCTTTCTTGAGCTCAGAGCATTCATCCTCCAGCTTTCTCTTCTTGGCAGTGAGCTCAGCATTGATTTCCTCTTCATCCTCCAGTCTCTCAGTTGTCTCTTTGAGTTTGGCCTCCATCTGAATCTTACTCTTGATAAGTCCCTCACATCTCTCCTCAGCATCATTCAGATTCTCTCCTTCCTAGTTAATTATATAAAGATAGCTGTTAGCACATCAACTCTGAAAAACATGAAAAGCACAACTTTCTGTTGATGTATACTTACAGATGCTACTTGCAGCTGCAGATCATTCTTCTCCTGCAGAAGGGACACCATCTTCTCCTCCAGTTCCTTCTTCTTGGCCAGGGCAGCAGCCAAGTCAGTTTTCATCTTATCATAGTTCTCCTTCATATTTGCCAGCTCCTTCTCAGTTTCAGCAGTCTTCAGCAGAGGCTTGATCTTGTAGTACACCTTCATCCATGGCCAGTGTTTGACATTCATGAATGAGCGGATATTGTACTGGATGGTATATATGGCTTCCCTGCGGACAAGAAGAAGCTGTTGTAAACAATATTGTTAGTGTTTTTTAATACCATGATTCAGAATAAGCTGTTTTCAACATGCCTCCTCTCCGTCATCTTCACAAACTCCTTTCTCATGACATAACCACGGGCCAAAGCCTGAGTCATGGTGACCAGAGATGACAGTTTTTCATCTCTCATCTCCTCAAGGACACCCAGCAGACCGGCCTTGAAGAACACCTGATCAAACACAAAATAAAAATTAACGTAGGATGAACTCAGATAGTGAATACTTCACACCCTGTAAAACAAAAACTAAAAAACATTTTCACCTACCCCACATGGTTCAGGGCTTATAAGGTGAAGGTGTTTTGATAATGGCCACATGCAGGCTGCTCTGCCTCTATCCTAACAATAAATCACTTATTCCTTGGCACCAAACTCTACAATCACGTACATAGTTTAGAGATATTTTGCTTTATTATTAACAGATACAACACATATATAATTAACAGAAAAACAATCAAACACACTGGACAAATGACCAAAGAGGTTAGGTTGTTTAACCTAACCTCTTTGGTCATTAATCTATAGTAAAATAAGAGTGATGTCTTTACCTTTGTGTGTCCGAATTTGTACTCGTCATGTGGAATATCAATTGACCCAAGCAGCTTCTCTGAAGCCTTCTTGTTGTCAATGAACTGGCCCTCGGGGATGACACTGGCATTCAGCACCTTGTACCTTTTTATGAGAGAGTTAATGGTCAGTGTGAGTATTTCTTTTAAAGAAACTTTATCAAAATTCTATTAAAATAATGACTGATACCTCTGCTTGAAATCAGCATAGAGAATTCTGCTGGGGAAACCTTTTCTGCAGATTCTGATACCCTCCAGCACACCGTTACACCTGAGCTGGTGGATGACCAGGAAGTTCTCCATGAGACCTGTAAAAAATAAATTTCTTAATTACTTCTTTGCATAAATAGTCTAAGTTAAAGCAGCACCAAATCAAGGAAACTATATTAACAAAAATCCACTCCTCAAATAATCTCTTGAGATTGTGTTCACTATATACCTGGAGTCTTTGTTTCATTGGGAATCAGGCAGCGCACAAAGTGAGGATGGGTGCTCCTCAAGTTAGTCATCAGCTTCCCCAAGTTCTCCTGTAGATCCAAAATGGGGAGTCTTATCATGACATGTAATCAATTGTGAGTTTGAATATAACTGAGATATATATACATACATACAGTATATAAGATATGTTTGCAACATTGTGTAACCCCATACATGTTAATCCAGCCCCTTGCATTCATCAAATCTTCTGCCCCCTAGGCTAATGTCTCTTGATTTATTAGAATGTTTCATTGCTCTAATACAGTTTTACTTAACTATATACAGTATAGCCTAAAAACATGTTTTAGTTTACTGCAGTTACTAGCATACCCTCAACGACGGGAGGGAAGCAGAGAGCCAGCAGTTTCACTGGGGATTTCATGTACAGCTGACAGACGGAGTCATTCAGTGGATCCTTGTTCTTTTCCAGCCAGCCAGCGATATTGTAGTCCACGGTACCAGCGTAGTGCACCAGGGAGAAGTGGGCCTCAATCTTGCCTTTCTTGGGGGGCTTAGGCTTCTCAAATGCTTTGGTTTTTCCAAGGTGCTGGTCATACAGCTTGTTCTTGAAGGATGTGTCGGAGGCCTTGGGGAACATGCACTCCTCTTCAAGGATGGAGAAGATGCCCATGGGCTTGAAAAAAGTGGGAAGAAGTATGTCATATCTATTCAAATTAAGAACAATTATGTATAATCACCAAATTATTACCTTTTCAATGAGCTCAATGCAGGCAGCCAAGTCCATGCCAAAGTCAATGAACTCCCAGATAATACCCTCCTTCTTGTACTCCTCTTGCTCCAGGACAAACATGGTGTGGTTGAAAAACTGCTGCAGTTTCTCATTGGTGAAGTTGATGCACAGCTGTTCCAAGGTGTTGAACTGTGAGGGGACAGTTCATCAGTATAATTTCTCGCAGGGCAATAAAAATTATTCTTTTATGAAAAGTTTCAGCTTCTGAATTGTTGGAAATGAAGCTTACGTCAAAGATTTCAAAACCAGCAATATCCAGGACACCAATGTAGAACTGTCTTGCTTGTTTAGTGTCCAACATCTGGTTAATACGAATGACCATCCACAAGAACATCCTCTCATAGATAGCCTTGGCCAGGGCTGTCACTGAGTTCATCACCTGAATAAAAACAAGGATGCGATTTGACCTTTTTGTTAAATCAGTGGTATTGATTTCTGTTATTTCTTCTAATCTCTTTAATAAAGGCAGGAATTTGTGTGAGTGAGTCAGTCCGGTCAGTTTTCCGGTTGAATGTGGTGACTCGAATATGCGAAAGATGTTAAACACATGTAAACGGATTTGAGTGAGAGAAAACTCAATAAAATAGCATACATGACGCTAACAAGATTTGTTTGCCCACAATAGATATTAAATAAAAGCCAGGCCCAATATGGTGTTCGGCAAAGCCTCTCTTCCTCCTGGCAGCTGCCTCCTCAGAAAAACTAACCTAAGGTCCGGTTCCACATCTACCTGTACCATGGATGTATAATAAGAATGGCCAGTACCCTGTCACTGACATTTGCACAGAGCGGATGGGATTGCTTGACATAGTGGAATGATTTTACCAAGGAGAGCAGCAAAGAGTAGTCACTCTAAAAAAAACTGCATGCTTTACTTCTCAGCATTTCTCTAACTGGCAAAGTGTTGGCAGTTTTAGAACTAGGCCTAGTCAAAACGTTTTTTTCCGAAGTAACATTTTTTTATCACCACACACAGTACAAGTCCTGCATTCCAATGTCTACTTAAAGTAAAGAGTAAAAGACATGAATTATCAGCAGAATGTATTTACATACTGTACTTACAAAATAATAACATTTGTCTGTCAGGGAAATGTAGCAGTTTTCCTCTGAAGTAGGACACAGTAAGTCAGAACTGCAGTTGAGATGCCCATTTGTAAGTGCTTTGTAAGTTATTTATTGATACAATGATTTAGGATAGTAACCCTAACCCTGTTTTTTGAAATAGTAGGATATTGATGATTCATGTTTACCTGAGGTACAGTCTGTCCCTTGGTGACATACTCATTTCCGACCTTCACTCTGGGAAAGCACAGAGCCTTGAGCATGTCAGCGGAGTTCAGACCCAGCAAGTAAGCAACCTTGTCAGCCTCTGAAAATAGTTCAGAGATTTCCATTATGATGTAAACCGACACCAGTGTGATTAAGAACCTCATTACTGTTGTTCCTAAGCTATTCACTCTGAGCTGCCATTCAGTACTCACCCTCTGTGCCATCAGGCTCAGCCTGCTCCTCACGCTGCTTCTGCTTGAACTTCATGTTACCATGGTGGAGCACAGCACCAGTCAACTTGTAGATGGCCATTTTCTCTTCATGAGTGAAGCCCAGGATATCAATAGCGTTCTGAGTTTAAAATAGTTCCACACAAAACATATTCAGTTTAGGAAAATGCAATTGCATTTAATGCAAAAAATGTTTTTAAATATTTTGAAGTGAAGATCACACACATCAGTGGCTTCCAGCTCAACTTTGTCATCAATGCTGGCCACAGTGATCTGACCCATGCTACACATGGGGAAGTCGTAGGGGTTGGTGGTGATGAGTGCCATATCTGGAGATAAAAAAAAGAGTGAAAATGTCTGAACATTTGTTCCATATGAAAACAGGTTAAACAATGTGCAACACCAATCTGCTTACCAATCAGCTCAGGTATGTGGCCGGTCATCATCTGGAAGAAGATGTGGTAGCCTCTTTCATCAGAAAGCTGGTATGTCACTCTGGACTTCTCCAGCAGATCTACAAATATTGTTCATAAATTACAGTCTGGCCAGTTATCAATTCCAGTCGTTTGTATGTACTATGAGTATTATTACTTACATGTCTCAATATCAGCACTAGCCAGTTTGCCAGTTGCGCCAAAATGGATTCTGATGAATTTACCCTGTTTGGATCAAAGGATTTTTATTGTCCCTCCACATTGGCAATCTGTGACAACCTCTCTCATGTGTAGATATCGTTCCATACTTACAAAACGAGAAGAGTTGTCATTCCTAATAGTTTTGGCGTTACCATAAGCCTCCAGCAGGGGATTGGCTGCAATAATCTGATCCTCCAATGACCCCTATAATCCAGGTTTAGAATTACTGTCAAGAAATGACTTAATTTTTAATAGAGAAAGAACCCTGAATTATAATCATACAGTAACATACCTTTGAGTCGTCCTTCTTCGGTCCACCAACTGCGATTGTTGCAAAGTACTGGATGACACGCTTGGTGTTCACAGTCTTTCCAGCACCAGATTCTCCACTAGGTATAGACAGATAGATTAGGTATATACACAAATGTAGAAGATTTGATCAAGATATTTAACAAATCTACAAATGTAAATGTAACAAACTTACGTGATCAAGACAGACTGGTTTTCCCTATCTGTTAAAGCAAAAACAAAATCATTATGTTTTACTGCAACAGAAACTTAATATACTGATAAATTGTTTTAGTAAAAACTTACCAGTTTGCATGAACTGAAAAGCGTTGTCAGAGACAGAGAAGATGTGAGGTGGAGCCTCCATACGCTTCTTGCCTCTATAGGCACTTACACATTCAGAATCGTACACTGGGAGCCACTTGTAGGGGTTCACAGTGGCACAGAATAACCCAGAGTAGGTCTGAAAGTGATCATAGAGATTCAACAGTTAACTATGTTTTCTACAAGTATAGCAATTTGCAATAGTTCTCTTTTCTCATTACGCAGATTGTCTTACATAGATCATCCATGCTGCATAACGCTCTTTGAGGTTATACAGCACAGAGGCTTCATTGAGATGGGTCATCATGGCCATGTCCTCAATCTTGTCATACTTGGGAGGGTTCATTGGATAGACGTCAGCTTCTTTCACTACCCTCTCCTGGAATAGGACATTTGTCATAATGAGATCCGATCATATGGATTCTCCCAGTTGAGTCTGACTGACTTGATACCAACCTCCTTAGTGTCCAGGGTTTCGACTGTGACTTTGTCACCGTCTTTCTTGATGATTTTTCCCTTCAAGTACAGCTCCTTGACATCAGCCACGTAGCAGGCACTCTTGGCATCAAATGGTGCACTTTGAGCCTCAATTCTCTCCCTTTCTGGCTTACGAAGGTAAATGGCAGCTTTGCCATAAGTGGCCATCTCTGCGTCCGTACTCATGGTGGCGGCTGATTTCTGTTAGATAATTTCAAAGCAAGTGCCATCTTAGAGTTTTTAAGTCCATGTAATTAAACTTTTGTGTTCACTGCTCATTTATATCATGGGTAATATGTGTTGAGTATTTATTTATAGTACGGGTAATGATGTGTATGAGGTCATGGGCATGAGGGAGGTGTGTAAGTGTGCATATTTTATATTTTATCATGTACTTCTAAGCTGCAACCAAGTTTAGTTGTGTAAAAATATGCAATGACATTAAAGATCTATCTATCTTAAGCAGCACTTAAAATTTTGATGTATAGGAAACTTATCCACACTGAAACCATGTCTTCGTTTTGTTACAGGTGGGCTTTGAATCACAAAGTGACTCAATACTTTTCAGACTAGGTTATTACTGCAAATAAATACTAACCTATTGTTTGGTTTTGTCAAAATTTGTGGATGAATTACTGCAGACATTCAATAAATGAGACATTTTGCACATGTATTAAATGCTTATAAAAAAGACATTTAAAGATATTTCAAAGTTGTCCTTACCTGACCTCTCTGTCAACAGTAATCACCAATCCTTCTCAAAAGGTCCGGTTCTTGTTTTTAGAGTAGGTGTCCAAACAAGATGCACTCAAATGTTTCAAATGATCTCAAGCTTATGAGAACATAGCCGCAACCACAAGCAGGGACTCCCAGGTCTTCTGTGTCACACACTGTATCCACAAGGAGCTTTTATATTAAATCATTTTTGATGACAGCCCACAAGTTAAATGTGGTAAGCATACCAAATTTGGTATCACAGATAGGCAGATATTTGTTGTGATTAAATATCCTGTTACAGGTTTCTGTGGATATTGCCAGGTCTTTTAAGGATTTTTGCTTACTCAGTACTTTAATTAAAGTTTATTGTAGGCTCTCGATCACCCCCTTGATTTAACCCTTTAAAAAAAGTTTAAAAATAGGACTGTCAAGCAATAAAAAAAATCTAATTTATTACATGCTTCGTGATTTATCTAATTTAATCTCATATCAATATAAAATATCTAAATCAAATCAAATGTATTTAGATTTTTAGATGAGAACTAGTGTGTGTCTTGATTGTGTTTAGCTGTCATTTAAGGTCATGTTTCTTTCCATTCCTTTGATCTCTTATCACACTAACACACACGCGCACGCACACACACACACACACACACACACAGGGTCAGGTGACGATTTGGCAGTCTACATGTTGCTCTAATTACTGACGTATAATTTCCAGCTTGCTGTGTAAATTGAGACAGGCCACATTATGGTCAGTGACCTACATAACGACACTACATTGCAACATGTCTTAGGCAGTAATAGTTCAACTCTGTCTCCAAAGAAGTGACTAGAGACATAGCATCTCCTCTGCCTGAGTCAGTTTGAATGGCCAAGTAAGTGTGAACACATACTGTACAGGGAATTTGCCTCTGGCTTTTTGTTGCTCTCATTGTACATACACAACAATACACATGGCTAAAAACAACAAAGTTGAACAAGGTAAACAAACATTTGACTAGTATGCAAGTTTGCGTATAAAAAAGTGTGTTTGTATACACATACATATGCATACGCATATGTACATAGGCTACATACACATGTTAATTATGCATTTTATTTATATAGTTGGTACTCGAGTCGACAATGTCTTGAAATTGCTAGGGTTTTATTATCAGGGCCTGAGCGTCGACATTGAATTGCTACTTTTGAATAATTGTTCTGAAAAACCACAGAGGTTTGAATATATATGAATAGCTGTTTTTGCACATTATGTCCATGAGGCATAGTATTCTCTCCCTCTCTCTCTCTGGAGCATGCATTAGACAGGACAGGCTTCGGATTCCACCGCCATCACGGAGCCATTTGTCCACCAACATTTTCTTGTTGTCTCTACAGTTAAAGTTTTACATTAGCGTCTTTGTGTCGTCTTCTTCTTAGCTCTCATTGTTTGTTTACTTTTGGTACCAGCAGCATGATAGAATGTCATCAACACGCCCACTCTCTCACTGTGATTTTTCTTCTTGATCTTGAAATTACATGAAATTTACGTGGTTTGGTCCACACTTGATATAGAGCATTATTTTTCAAATTATTTTATTGGTGATATAGAACAAGACAGAACAAACATGTGCCAACATATACCATCAAACAATGACGAGGGAAACAAAACATAGGTGTTATAGTGGTATAAAGAACCTACAGTAACACAAAAGAATTAAGTTGAATTAAAGAGTTATTGGGATTGGGTGGGGAAGGAAGAGAAGGAAAAGGGAGAAGAAAAACAATTAGAGAAAAACAAAGAAAAATAATAATAAATAACAATACGGCAGTTCAATTGGTTAAATAAATAAGCCTTTTTGTGCTTTTAGCCTTGAAACATGAAGTAGTTACAATACATAGTATCCATCACTCTGCACTCTGAGCACTGTTCGATTATCGCGCAAATGCACGGCCACGTCGACTGTCGTACTGGCGAGACGCTGGTCGACATGGCCGTGCATTTGGCAAGGGTGCGAGGGGTCCGTTCATCGCTGCTTGCAGCTTCAATTAGGGTTCAAACCCCAAAGGGATACAGTAGAACCCTTTTGTTTTTGCTCCGGTTTGTCCAAGCCCGAGGGGGCTGGGATCCCACGTCTGCAAGTCAACATGGATCCCAGTATCAGCGGTGCTGGGAACCCAATTGCAATGCATTTTGGTTTATTATTATTTTTTCGAAATCCCCCTAGGCCATGCGTCTAATCTGCACAAAACCTGGCACATAGCATCTCCAGATGGACTTGACCAGAAGTTATCAGAATAATTTTACTCTGTTTAAAACTACTTACTTACTATATTTCCTGACGTTTTCCTCGCCGCCGTTGCACTTTGGGTTCCACATTCGCGGATTCCGTGTGTTGTCGCAGGGGAGGCGTGGACCTCGTCATAACTACTTGTAGTCCTAGTATATATTTGTCGTCTTTTGTTGCCTCTCAAATTCCTGTGAGCTTTTTAGCGTGTTTATCAACGCCGTTCGGCTGCCATTGACCTACATTACATGTGAATTTTCGTCATAGCGAGTAGTATGAAAGGACGTACGTCCGCAGAGGAAGGTTGGCTGGGGTGGTGGTTGGGTAAAACACAGGACTTTCACCCAGGAGAGCCGGGATCGCGTCCCGTGTGCAGTGTTTTTCAACCGTTTTGTTTTTGATTATTTTTATTTTTTTTAAGCCTTCCCCAATGTTTCTTTCCTAAACCCAACCGTTTATCGTTTTCCTAAGTCGTGTTTTTGTCATTTTTTTGTGTCACTAAAGCCTTTCCCAATGTTCTTTTCCTAAACCCACACGCGTGTGACGTTCTCGCGATAGCATGGCACGTTCTCACGATAACGTGGCGTGTATGTTTACATCAGCTGTATACAGCGTAGACATACACGTGGATAGCTCAAAATGCGTACAGATAACACGCCATTTGGCTTTAGGAAAGTGGCGTGTATGTTTACGCAAAGTCATGATGCCATGTTGTGAAAATGAGACATATGCAACTCATTGTGCACTACAGAAAAGCCTCTTTGACCATAAAGGTTTTGCTAATTTGCATAATATAAAAAAACAGTAAAATTAATAAAACTTTGTAAATTTAGATTCTATCAACACCAAAATGGTAAACGCCCCTGGGGAACTAAGATACACATTTCTACCGTAAATGAGCAAGATTGGTCAAAAAACATGGTCACCATCAATGAAAGAACCTCACAAATGGTGGGGCTTAGCAGGAAATCATCAACATTGTAACATGTCTTCAGTATATCTTGAGGAATAGGCCTAGGGGACCAAAAATACCACAAATATACCGCAAAACCTTTTCACAAGTTTCTGTGGGCTGGAACGTGCTACAGACATGAAAATTGTCACCATAACTGATGATGTGCTAATGCTTCCAAATATGATGCCATTTAACCTTATGGTGCAGTATAACTTAGGCCAAAACTTTGAAAGACCACACCCCTCATAGGGTGAATCCGATTGACTTGAAATGTCTCACACAAATCCAGCTCAATGTGTCCATAAAAAAGCCTCTTAGACAATAAACATTTGCCATGATGTTTTTTTGATAATTTGCATAATGTTAAACACACTGAGATACTATAAATGAGCAAGATTGGTAAAAAAAACCATGGTCGCCATCAGTCAAAGAACTTCGCCAAAGGGTGGGGCTTGGTAGGCAATTTGCCATAACTCACGGTTTGTCCAATCATCATAAAATGTCTAACTAGGGCTGGGTATTGTTCAAAACATTTCAATACCGATACCGTGACTTTGGTACCGGTTCCTACACTATACTTTTTTCAATACCAATTTTATAAGATATGTGATAATAAAAAGAAATTACAACGTTACACATAACAGCACAAATATTTTTGAGTAATGAAGCTCAGCGCAAATTCTTTCAGGAAGACGTCATTAACCCAATCACTACACTTTCTTCTTAAATCAAATCAGCTGTTTAGAAGCGATGCTTTCAGTCAAACCAATCAGACTTGACAACAAAATTCAAGGGCCAATCAGAGCATTACAACTCTGCTTTAAATCTGTTCTCTCCCTGTGCTGTCAGCTGTCGTTTCAGGCAAAGCGCTCAACCCTCCTCCTCCCCTGCCACCTCCGGTCTTCGTGTTTCTCCCGGCTGACCGCTCCGTTGCCTCTTCGGTCTGGTCTCTGGTCTCTTTCTCCGCCGCCACCAGTGTCTAGACTCCATCGGGGGGTTATGTTCCTGTTCTCTACCCCTTTAAAAATATTATTAATTCGATGGAGTCTAATCTCCAAAAGACTTTGTACATTTTATTATACAGTTGTACAATAAATATCTTTGCATATCTGCAAACGAAGTCTCTCCTGATTGAAATGGCGCTTACCCACTGCTAGTACCAGCTCTACTCGGCTTGGCTCAGCTGGACTCGACTCGCCCGCGGTGCCCTGGGAGGCAGCAACAAAAACACAGCTGGCTAAACCATTTAAAAATGGTGGGTTTGTTCAGGAGAACCCCGTCTGTCGCTAGGAATGATAACGCAGTGATTAGTGACGATTCTCTCTGACCAATCAGTAGTCTGCAGGTTTTCACATCACCTTTTGGTATCCCCTTAGCTCGCTTGGAACCTACCATGTAATGGAAAAACACAATAAAACGTATTGCATAGGTCTTGAGGAGTAGGCTTACACTAAGATTTTGAGCTCAATCCATAGGGGGCGCCAAAAATACCACAAATATTACCACAAAACCCAGTGAATGGATGCGAGTATTAACCAGGATCTGAAGTGTCATATTGATTGGTGCATGTGGGCATGGCATATTTAGCATTATATGCTTTAAATTTCTCAAAGTTGCTGTGACCTGGAACAACTACATACATAAAACAACATAAAAACTCACAATAACTGGAAGTGATGTATTAATTCTTCCCATAAAATATGATGCCATTTGGCCTTCTGCTCCATCACTTAAGGCCACAACTTTATAAGACGGCACCCCTTACACAGTGAGTCCGATTGACATGAGATTTGTCACATAAGTCCAGCTCAATGTGCTAAAACAAAGCCTCTTTGACCATATTTGTCCTACATGATGTTTTTTTGCTAATTTGCATAATGTTAAAAACAGTTATAAGAAATGACTTGGTAATTTTGATTTTATCAAAGCCCAAATTAGTATACAGCATTGCTGGACTGAGATACACACTTCTACTATAAATGAGCAAGATTGGTGTAAAAACATGGGCACCATCAATCAAAGAAAGGGTTCAAAGGGCGGGGGTTAGCAGAAAATTGCCCATAACTCAAGTTCTTCTTTAGCAAGTCTGGTGAAAATTCAAAGCGACATCTGGCACGTCAACGACGTCAAAGTGTGTCCTAATTTGTGAAATTCGTGAAAAGCCAATGAAGGGGGTCGAACCTGTGAATTGTTACTTGCTATGTTATAATGTGTTTCTTATTTTGTGGAAGCATTTTTCAGTCAAAGGTGAAACAACATAGATGAGGATATAGTTGAAGTGGGACTTGCTATGCCCGCCCCATTTACTTCAACAGAATAGGCACCAAAGTCTGGCACCATTGCAAAATTCTTATGACTAAATGATGAGTAAAGACTCAATCAATCAATAAGGAAATCAAGATTAAACATTTAGAAACAACACAAATACTACTATTTTAGTTAGCTATTATTCTAGGCTACTCCACTTTTTTCCACTTGTCACATTCTGTAGCTGGATGCATTTTAATCATCCTCCTCAGCCTGCCTCTTGTAGGCCTTGACCTTGAGCTGCAACTTGTCGACTAGATCCTGCAGCCTGGCAACGTTTTTCTTGTCCTCCTCAGTCTGTTAAAGTTTATGTATTTGTAAATTAAGGTGTTTTGTATGTTAAATTGAGCTCACAGGGATTTGCCTAAAATACGTTTACCTGGTTATTTGAAGTTTTGGCCATTTTTACATGAAAATCCGATATTATAACATTGTATATGACAGAAAATACGGAAAAAAATAATAGTTCCACTTTAAACCAATCGCAATCGTCTTGGGCGGCGCTAAGCACCAGACAGAGCAACGGTGCCTCTGCAAAATAGCCTCTGGGAGAAACTTGTTTTGGTGTAACATATATATTCAGTCGTGCAACAGAAAACTCATATTCAACAGATAGTTTAGCTAGCTATCTCGATTTACCCTGTAGAGATCTGAGGAGCAGTTAACCATAGTCTTTTGGAATGTCTTGGCTGTCCTCAAATGCCTATAAATGCAGATTTGGGACATTTGGGGTTTTTATACCACAGATCTCAAATGTTATGGAGGGTTACATCAGGTGTTCTTGGTTATTATTGACTTTAAAACAGACCCCACCATATGAATAAAAAAAAAGTTTGCAGTGTACTTTATGTTGTAGCCAGCCATTGCAATAAAGACTTTTGATTAGCTGCGTCACACATTTCATATTGGCTCTCTCTCAGAGGACACAGATCAAAAGAACACAGACAATGCAATTGAAAATCAAAAACTGTTTTATTTTGCTATATTTTACATCATATTATATGAGTAAAAACAGCTTGTCCGCTGAACTTCTTTACTCAGCTGCTTCTTTTCCCTGGAAAAAATTAAAAAAACTAATGAATATACAGTGGATATGCGCTTGCATACTGTACACATCATACTCTGTAAAAGTTGTGTCTGTTGTTAATTATATGAGGCTTAAGGGAATCATGATAATTTGTTTTCAGTCATGAGTAGGAGGAATTTAATTTGGTTACATTTCCATAAAACTGACATGCAAATATTTACCTTGCCAGAGTCACGGCTCTTCGCTCTCAGCTTGTTGACCTGGGACTCTGCGATGTCAGCACGCCTCCCGCTCATGCGCACCTTTCGCACTTGACAGGATGAGTTGGCATGCTCTCTCCTGGGCCCAAAAAACATAGAGATTGACATTTTCTCACTAAAGGTCTACTTTGTCTGCAATAAATCTGTCACAGTATCAAGCTTTCAGTGTTGAAAATAAATATATATTGCCCCTTACCGCCTCCTCAGCCTGCCTCTTGTAGGCCTTGACTTTGAGCTGCAACTTGTCAACTAGATCCTGCAGCCTGGCAACGTTTTTTTTGTCCTCCTCAGTCTGTTAAAGTTTATTTATTTGTAAATTAAGGTGTTTTGTTTGTTAAGTTGTTTTGTATGTTAACTATTAAAGTGACTGTACCTGATAGGTGAGCTCCTTCACCCTCCTCTCATATTGCGAGACACCCTTAATGGCATCTCCTCCGCGTTTCTGTTCAGCATCAACCTCTGCCTCCAGTTCACGCACCTTCAGTGAACAATAAGGCAGTAAGAATACATATTTTTTAAAAAAGATCAGCTCTGCAAATTCTTTCTTCTTTCTTTCTTACCCCTTGACTCAAGTTTCTTGAGCTGCTTCTTGCCACCCTTCATGGCCAGGTTCTCAGCCTCATCCAGGCGGTGCTGCAGGTCCTTAACAGTGACCTCCAGGTTCTTCTTCATCCTTTCCAGGTGGGGAGCTGGTATCCTGCTCCTTCTTCAGCTCTTCAGCCATCATAGCAGCCTAGAGGAGGCAGCATAAAATGTTAATTAGAGGCCCCATTCTCCCATTGCTAAGTCAGTGTAGCATAAACATGATTTTGAAGCTGTTATGTAAAGATAAAGAGACATAATGGTGCTGTAATTATATATTGAAACATTGGAGTAAGGAACAATTAAAATGTAAACCCACATCAGTGATGGCCTTCTTGGCCTTCTCCTCTGCATTCCTTGCTTCCTGAACAGTATCATCCACTTCACCCTGGACCTGGACCAGGTCAGCCTCAAGCTTCTTCTTGGAGTTCATAAGGCTTGTGTTCTAAAAGGCAAAAAAAGATTTAGGAACTTTAGTCATCACATGCCTGATTTTTACGTGTTATTTAAAATGATTTTTGAATTATTGAAGTAATGATTTGGCCTGTTCACCTGAGAGTGTAGAAGTCCAACACGCTCACTGGCATCCACCAGCTCCTGTTCAGCAGTTTTGCGACTTCTCTCTGTCTGTTCCAGAGCAACTCTAAGTTCCTCGATTTCAGCTACCATCAGACCATTTCTGCGATCCACCATAGCAGCTTGTTCCTTAAAGTCTTCCTGTGCTCTGACAGCATCATCAAGGTGCAGTTGTGCATCCTAGTGAAAAAAATGATCAGGACAATATTCACATGAATGCCGAAATGTACCTGCACTGACAATAGTCTGTGCAACAACTCTGTTTCTAACAATACCTTCAGTTGCGCCTGCACATTCCTCAGCTGCTTCTGGGACTCAGCAGCCTGGGGCTACTTGCGTGGCTCAGCTGAATCTCCATCTCATTCAGGTCTCCCTCCATCTTCTTCTTGATTCTCAGGGCACGCTTTCTGCTCCTGACCTCAGAATCCAGAGTGCTCTGCATGGAGTCAATCACCCTCTGGCTGTTCCTCTTGATCTGCTCCATCTCCTCATCTTTCTCTGCCAGCTTCCTGTCCACCTCACCCTTAATCTGGTTGAGCTCCAGCTGGACACGCAGGGATCTTAGACTCTTCGTGTTCTAGAGTTCCCTGATGATATAAAATAATACAATGTTAAACATTTAAAAAAAAATATTTGTACATGATTGGGATTTTTTCAGAAAATTTTCCGAGAAAATATGTACCTCAGCCTCTTCAAGAGCTGTCTGGATCTCAGCCTTCGGTCTCCACCTGCTTCTTGGACTTCTCCAGCTCATGGATGCTCTTTTGCCAGTCTCGCTTAATCTGTTCAGTCAGATCTGAGATCTCCTCTGCAGAAAGATACATATGTTTTGCATTGTTAAGCCTCAAAACATACAATATATACACTTTATTCTAACATGTGTTGAATACAGTGAATACAATGTAACTGTTACATAGTGTAGAACTCACGTTGCAGGTTCTTGTTTTCACGCTTCATGGTCTCCAGCTGATCCAGAGATTCCTCATAAGAGTTCTTTCCATCTTGAACAGCTCAGTGCTGAGAGAACGAGCCTCCTTCTGTGCCCCTCGAGCTCTGCCTGACCCTCCTCGAACTTCTGTTTCCACTCTGCCAACACCTGAATAACACCATTCATACAGTTCAGTTGGTTATTCGGCAATAGGAACCCAAATAAATACTGTATATCTTTCATTGTTTGAATGGCTTGGTAAACAATGCTACCTTGTCAAAGTTCCTCTGCTTTGTCCAGGTTGGCAGCCAGCCCATTGGCCCCTCTCCACATCAATCATGAGGTCCTCCACCTCACTCTGTAGCCTCTGTTTGGTTTTCTCAAGAGAAGCCACTTGGAATTCACTGCCTCAATCTGCTCCTCAGCCTCCTGAAGACGCTGGGCCGGCTTTTTCCTGTTTGAAAAGGTAAGATTTGTTTTCCACTAAAAACTATGAAGTTACCTGAAGCCTAAGTCACAGGAATCTGCAATGTGCATTCTTAACACATTATGTAACAGTTAGGGAAAATCCATATACGACATACAAACAATGTATCGGCCAGATCATAAGAACACTTTCCTTTCCTCGAAATTGCATCTCAGAATGCTCATATTACATTTAAGGACTAGACGCTCATGTCTTCACTTCAGCAGATATTCGCTTTGAATTTAACCTACTGGTTTAACACTGGTGTCATTGTGGTTTTGTCTGAAAACATAATATTCTTAGCGTAGTGAGTGTTTTTCAAATTAACAGGTGTTGGAAAAGGGGAGTTTCGGGGTTAAATTTATGATTTCCTGTCTAGTCAAATATTTGGCCTATTATGGTAATAACATTGTTTTAAGGATCTGAATGAACATATGAAAACAGAGCTGTAAATTTTATGCTAGCCAAATTGAAATACTAAATCAAACATTTAAAAAAAAATTAATTGGTTAAATGTATTTAATGCAAGTATTGTATATAAGCGTGGCAGTTGTCAGTTGAGTTAAATGCTAAACTTCTGAACTGGCCATTGAATTGTTTGAATGTTACTCACTTGGATTCCTCAAGCTCCTCGTGCGCTGGATAGCATCAGTTTCATACTTAGATCTCCACTGAGCCACCTCCACTGTTGGCCTTGGACATTCCACGCTGCAGCTCAGCCTTGGCCTTCTTGCTCCTCCTCAAACTGCTCCCTCAGCAGATCACAGTCATGGCGGGCTGATTGCAGTCCATGGGCAAGAGCATTCTTAGCCTGGTGTAAGAAATATGATTGAATTTACAAAATTCGTCACTCTAAACTAATAACACCAATACACACTCACTTAACGGTTTCTTACCTTAACCTCCTCTTCTAATCTGTCTTTTCAGCTCCTCAATCTGCTGTGTGAATGCCTGTTTGGCTCTGGTCAGCTGGGAGACAAGAGCTTTTCTCTTCAACTTGACGGCTGAACTCACCTTTGTGTGAAAGATGTCACGATACATTAGTTTATATCATGTTTCTAATAACATACACACAACACATCATTAACTGATAGCTTGTAGATACCATTTTCTGTCAGGAGACGTGCTCTCTGTGCATTTGAGTCATTGATTTGGCGGACATTTTCATCATCTTGTCTTCGTCTTCCGCGCTAAGTTGGTCCTCTAGAGTACGGTACATCTTTTCAAGATTTCCTAATGAGTAAATATAGATGAGATCAGTAATCAGATTTTATTCATAATATTAAGTACCTTATTTACTATACTTATTTAGTTAATAAAGCATGTAATGTATTGTGTACCTTTGATTTAGCAACGTTTCCTCCATGTTGCTGGAGAGGGTCATCAATCTCCATCTTGTATTCACTCTTTTCCTTCTCAAGCTTCTGCTTTACACGCTGGAGGTTGTCGATCTGTTTCTCCCAGCTCAGCAACGCTGTCAGCCTGCTTGCGAAGAGCAGCAGCAGTGGCTTCATGCTGCAGAGTGGACTCCTCAAGATCACGACGGAGCTTCTGGAACTCAGCTTCACGCTTCTGTTCATCTCTATCTGAGAAGCAGTGGCACCACCGGCCTCCTCCAGCCTCTCACTGATCTCCTCCTAAGTTCCCTTGAGAGGTCAGCTCTCTGCTTCTCAACCTTGGCACGAGCCGCGACGCTCACGCCTCAATCTCCTCCTCCAGTTCCTCAATACGAGCCTGTTGAATATAGATTCATGGCTCCTTCAGCATGCTTACTTCCTTAATACAGAAATTGGAAACATTTGCAGGAATAGTTTCTGTAAAAACCATATGTCACCTGGAGCTCCTTGATCTTCTTCTGAAGCTGAGCACCCAATGACTGCTCATCTTCAACTTTGCTAAGGAGTTGACTGATTTCAAAGTCCTTCCTGTGAGAATTATAGATAAAGTACAGATTTAATGCAGTTGACCACAATTTTTTAAAGAGCTCTTCTTGTACAAATTCAAAAACTGTTACTTTTGATCTTCTCATCAGACTGCCTGCTTTTTCATTCTCTAAGATCCATGATGGATTCCTTGAGCCAGTTTCAGATCACC